>NW_015629044.1:289378-289688 GCF_001515625.1 Sinocyclocheilus rhinocerous
GAGCGGATCACATGCGCGAGTCGGCGCAGACCACAAAATGTATCGGAGCTATTTGAATTCTACACAGAATGCTATATTTTATAGCAATATGGATGAGATTGTGGCTGGCATACCCTGTCAAATGCGGCTTTACAGAGCTCAGCGGCTCCGAACAGCTCTAGCCCAAGATGTGATATAAACGAACGCTATTGGCTATTTTAAAAATGGGCGGGGCTGCTTGATCTGTCCCGCCCTGTCTTCCTGTTTCAGTTAAAATGACGTCAACACATAGAGTAACGCTGCGTGTTTCTGCATTTCAGGGGACCTTTAA
>NW_015629044.1:289852-289958 GCF_001515625.1 Sinocyclocheilus rhinocerous
TGTATGACATTTTTTAGAATAATTGTACATAAATAGGTTAAGCAAAACAATTGTGATTATTTCTGAGAACTCTGAGAACTTAGGCAGACTTAGGCCTACATTATGG
>NW_015629044.1:293280-309443 GCF_001515625.1 Sinocyclocheilus rhinocerous
TTAAAAAAAAATGCTTGATTGACTGACGTTTCATAGACCTTCAGTTGTTAGATTTTCAAATTTCATGCCATTTGTCATTTCACAGTATTTTCACCTCCATTACACGTGTGAAGTCACAATTCTATAATGGTAGCCTACAATTTACTCAGGCCGATGACATTTTTTTGTATGACATTTAAAATTATTTTTAGAATAATTGTACATAAATAGGTTAAGCAAAACAATTGTGATTATTTCTGAGAACTTTTTAACTGCAGGCAGACTTAGGCCTACATTATGGTACAGAACAAATATTTGGAACGTCCCTTATTCTGTCCCTTATTTTCTTAAAGAATAAACACTTATTTTCTACAAGAATAAACACTATTTTCTTAAAGAATAAGAGAAAGAATCACAATTGTCCCTTATTTTCCATTTCTTATGTTAATTGGCAATGATGACATAATTATCTTTTGACTCCCCTGACAGCGGAACCTTGCTAAAAAAAAAAAAGTCATTGTTGGAGATATGCGAGCAAAAAATAATAGATAAAAAATGTATAATAGAAAGTGCAAAGGCGGCACTGCAAAGGCCAGTTAAAAAACAACAAACAAAGTGGGCCGGTCTAAGGCATGAAACTCCAGGGCTGAAGTTTCAGTTAAAATGACGTCAACACAAGTAACGCTGTGTTTTCTTTAATTGAAAAATATGCATTTTCATTCATTCAAAGGCTATAGTTGCAATAATAATTTAGATCAAAACTTTAAGTGCCATTGTTTACAAAAAAAAAAAAGCTTGATTGACTGACATTTCATAGACCTTCAGTTGTTAGATTTTCAAATTTCATGCCATTTGTCATTTCACAGTATTTTCACCTCCATTACACGTGTGAAGTCACAATTCTATAACGGTACAGTTTACTCAGGCCGATGACATTTTTTGTATGACATTTAAAATTCCACTCCGGCACTGGCCTGAGGCGTAAGTATGGCAGACCGTTTCTGCCACAGTCGAGTAAAAAACATGATTCTGTAAATCATAATAATGATTTTTAAGTTTCTCATTATTATGAGAACGTTTCTCATTATTATGATTTACAGAATCATATTTTTTACTCGACTGTGGCAGAAACGGTCTGCCATACTTGCGCCTCAGATTCTACGTCACTTGAACAATAAGCCACGCCCACTGATTAGAATTTGCATACAGGTTCACTTTGAAAATGAAAACGAAAACTGTGAAATAAAAGACACAATAAAACTAAAATAAAAAGAATTGTAAAAAATGTATTTGCATTTTCTTTTTCACTTTTGCCTTTTCATTTTAATATTGGCAGTCTTGCCTATTCAGTTTGCAATGAAAATTAAATGTCAAATCACTGCATTTTATTTTTCAATTTGAAAGGGACGATGCATTGTTATTGAAAATGAAAATTAAATCATTTCATTTCATTTTCAATTTGGGCACATATTTTGCACACTTTTTTTATAATGAAAGTGCTAATCTGGTTTTCGTTTTCATTTTTATAATTTAATTAATTTATTTAAAATTGGCAGAAAATACCTTCCATATAGAGGCAATTCGGTCATGCCTAAAAAGTATTGTATCTAAAAGTATCTAAAAAGTAACTTGATACCCAGCCCTACCTGGACCACATTACTGAATTCTCCTGACAAATTTGCAAGTGTTGGTTTAAGAGAAATTATGAAGAACGGAAACAGAATGTGGAAAATATCAGGTTTTGGCAGTTCTAACTTGGTCCCTCACATACCTCGTTTTTATTGACATGCCATAAAACCATAACCGTCTCCCTCTCTGAGCTGCTTTGTACAATAATCCAGAGTAAGCACATTTTTATGAGATTCCCTAGACCTGCAGTTAAAGTACACAGACACGCACACCAATGGTGAGCCGAGTCTGCAAGGATGGGGCCTGATTGTGAGGGAATCCTTTGTATGGCATGAAGTCATGACTGATGAGATTGGTACCAGCCACGGAGAGACCTAGAGGGGCCTTTCCACGTAGAGGACCACAAAAACATGCAACCCAGGGAAAGGAAATGTGAGGAAACTAGATTTAGGACAACACTGCTTCCTTCTCAATTTAAAAGAACTAAGCAAATCCCCAGGGCAACCCTCTAAAGAAACAAATTCAGTATGCCAGATGGCCAGAGAGACCCTATTCCCTAAACAGATGATTAAACACAATACAGTCACATGCCCATCCACCCCACCTTCGTCCATCGGAAGAGTGAGGCACAGTTGCCCATATGTTCATGCATTATTAAGAAGGTGCACTTCTTCTCCCCACACCAAAATCCCTCCATTATTTATGCTGAAGGACTGAGTAGGATCCTAACAGGCATATAGGATTTCTTCATTTGTTGTGCAGGCTCTGTCCAATGAGGGAGGCTGGGAGTGGGTGGGAGCAAGTGAGCAGGCTATAAATAGATAGCTCTCTAGCTCTCTGACTCCATGTGGAGGCTGACACGGGATGCGCTCAGCATGCATAACAAGTAAAGGTAGCACCGAAGAATTCTTGCGGCCAAACATAGCCCCGCGCTGCAGCTCACTGGCAGCCATTTGACAGACCTGCTGATTAAAAGGTGTAAAGCGGTCTGTGAGAGGGTCTAGCTGGTACTCAGCATTAATTTTATCCAAACATATCCAAACAACTGCTGCAGGAGATGCAGACTTCTTGGCTGAGCAATGAAGCCAGTATGAAGATGTTATGTAATGCAGCTAAAATGGGCGTCGGATACATCCTATGCCTCTAGGCAATGCTGAAATGACTGATTGGAGTGTGCATGAGTCAAACAATCTGCTAGCACACAACACAGTGTTCTTAAATGATCCAAAACATATATTAGTAACTTAAATATGAAGCTACTAATATAACTCAAAGTATTACATTTGTAATCAGTTCAAAAGTTAATTTAACAACAGATTCAGATGACTGCTGACTTCACCCCCCCATAAAAAAAGAATCATGTTTTTTGATTGATTTTAGAAAAGTAAAGACAGTATCTATACAATATTCACTCATATTGTTCAAATAATATCATACTCAAAATTGGACATACAAAAATATGAGCACTGCACTGAGCAAGGCCATCAGCCATCACTGCCAACAACAAAAACTGCAGGTGTGGTATTGCTTTCATACAAAATTCAATAAACAAGAAGTTAAGAACAAGTAGCTTGCCTTTCAGACAAAAATGGCTAATAGTTTTATATATTTCTTCCCTGCCAATGAAAACAGTTCTGATAGAAGCCAAAGAATCACTGCACGGACTAAAACTGGTCTGGAAAAAAATAATTTCAGTGCAGATATACATGTATTACGGCTACATATATGGCTACATAATAATTTTTTATTTATTTATTTTTTATTTTTCAAAGAATTTCTGATGTGTTACATTGCGTGTCACATTTAGTGATATTGAGCTAATGTTTGCAGTTGATATCCAGACATTTCAATAGGAATCCGAGCAAACTTGAATTTCATGTAAGAGTGATAGACTTCCCCACTCAGATTCTGCAACAGGTTCACATGGATTGGTCACATGGATTCTTCACATTGACCTACAGAAAGCTATTCGGTTTGAATGTAACTTCTATGTGAGCTGTGCTGCACACACACACACACACACATATATATATATATATAGCTACACTATTGACAATAGACATTGAACCTTTTTTTAACAAGAAATGTAAATTTTGCTAATGTGACTGTACCTTTACATTAATGTGACTATACCTTTAACAATTCCACATCTATCACATATATTGTCCATTAACATGGACAACAACATTGAACACTGATTACTATACTAAATATCAACACTTATGGAATGCTTTTCATCCAAACAAATTTAAGGACTAGAACTACCTGCCATATGAAGATAGCATTGTGTTCCATTGTGTAATATATTATGCATGTATGCATCTTCAAAACGCATGTAAATATGTGGTTACATAATGAAACAATGCCTTCATCTTTCTCTTACGGAAGAGTTACAACCAACGGTCACAAAACATTCAATGCTCACCAAGCCCAAAGCGATGCATTATTGATATTTTTGCTGCTATCTCTTTAAATGGGATTGGTCTGTTTTGTGTGCGTGTGCATGTGAGAGAGAAAGAGACAGCGAGTGGGAGGCAAGCTTTGTGTGGAGAAACAGAATGAACGGGCTGTTATTTTAGGCTAGGGCATTAATTTACTTGTTTAATATTTCCTTCTATACACATGTGAAGTGATATTTTACGGGTTTGGTACTGAGAAAGGTTTACATCTCTATGGCAACATCGACATATCAAATTATCATCAGCTCCGCAAGGAAATAACGGGCAGGGCTGCTGCTGCTGCCACTGGTATATTTATTTATTTTCCCTCATGCGTCCTGCAACGTTGTGGGAAACGCCATCGAGTCAGGGAGCGATATCTGATTTATGATGGATTAATGGTCGTGTGAGCTGCATATGAAAGAAAGGTAAGAGAATCGACTATTAATACAGTCGATTATTCTGTAATGTGATGCATGTTTTGATCCAGCTTAGATGGCGTTTGACGCAAAGGATTCAAGGAAAACCAGGATATCAGCGACTGGTAATAACAATTGTCCCCGGGGAACAAGCATTGATAGGAAGAGGATCAATAGTGCTGATCTGAAAAAAGGGGAAAGGAGAAGGAAACGAGAATGCAACATTATTACCGCTCGGGTGAACGTGCATGTCTTTGGCTGTGTCTCAAAACCTAGTGTGCTGTCTACCTAGGCAGAATTTTGTACATCATCGCATGCTGCACGCAACCATACACTGCAACAAATATTTTCTATTTTTTTCTCTACTATTATTGACTTGTTTTCAAGTAAAACATCTAAACACATTTTAAACAAGATAAATGTAGCCTACTAATAAGAGTTGTTTTCCCCCCGAGAATATATTTTGAATTCCCGTTGACAAACTTGGTTCACCTAAACCTCACTTAAGTTTGTTAGAATTATGCTTAAAACAAGATATACTGTTTGAGAAAGGGGTAATTAAATAAACTTAATTCAAGCTTTTCAAATAAATTTATATTGTTTTAACTGGAAAACGAGACAAAATTGCTGATTAATGAAGAAAAATTCAAGTGATACCCTGTAGGCAGCTCGCTAGGTTTTGAGACAGTCTTTGTCTCGCTTATGGGCTGCTGAATATTCCTCATGCACATGACGTCACTTGTCCGTCTTTCTGAGGTCGAGATACACACGATATCCTCCGCGTTTTGCGCGGTTGTCATGAAGTAACAGACACATGTTTTGTTCGATAAACGGCAACGGCGTTTACACAACGCCACAAGGCCCTGTAGAGTGTTTGGTAATATTTAGACAACTGCATGATTTCACACTTGACGCCAAGGTTGCTCTCTGTGTAGTGTTACACGACGACAGGAATTTAAACGGATAGTTCATCCCAAAATGTATATTATGTCATCATTTACTCATGTTCTCCAAACCTGTATTACTTTATGTGGATTTATTTATTTATTATTACTACTACTATTATTATTATTTTTTTTTGCATATGTTAAAAGTGAATTGAAGGATTAGAGCAACAAAATGGTGATTAAATGATGACAGAATATTTATTTTCAGGTGAACCGTCCTTTCCAGAGATGATGCTGAGAGATAAAGCTTCACTGAAAGCACATGCTCATGGCTGCAAATCAAGACACACCTCTCAGTGTACAAGCTCAACTGTTGGGCTTGTAGGACTTCTTAAAAAGGCCTGTAGGATTTCTTAAAAAGTCTAGCCAGGGATTGATTCTCCTAAGCTGTTTAGAAGCTTGGAAGACCCTTGGTGATTAGGCCTACTATTCTAATTTAAAAACATCAGTGAGTTAACGAGAGTTAGGCTACGTTTAGAAAAGCATACGATAATAATACTCTTACCATTACCGCTGTACATAGTATTGTGCACTAAGTGTGCATATTTCCTGTATGCATACCTTGATGACCTACTGCATTTGCCAGTAATGAGCAGAATATAATATAAAACAGATAAACAGATTTTATATTTAAAATATAAACAGAGCTTACTGCACAGAATACTGTATCCCACAATGCGCTTTACTTGACTTTCCATTTTTAGTGATTAATTGCATGATATCTGAAATAATATATCAGCATTATTGTCAATGCTTCTTTCTTGGCTTATTTAATTGTATTGCTAATGTTAAGATATTACTTTTTTTTTTTTTTAAAGTGCAATTTTTTTATTTAACAGCCGAACACTATGGCCTGAATTAAACATGCAATGTGATTAGGTCATGTGATCATACCAGTACACAAAATATTTATCATGCAGTAATTTCACTTACAATTAAGTAAAAATAGCAGGCTTTATACAGTTTATACTGCACATGATTCGGTATGTAGTAAGCTGTTATTCTATTCGGAAAATTTCTAAATGACAGATGTTGCGTTTGGGAGCAAGAAAGAGAGAGAGAGAGAGAGAGAGAGAGAGAGAGAGATCTAATATGGGCACTTAAATCTGGTCTTTGCTCAGTATTCTTACATTTTAATTTTTTAAAATGTAAGATTTATTTTTAGCATTATTGCCTTTATTATATAGGACAGCAGAGACTTAACAGGAACAGGTGTGGGATCAAAAAGTATCAGAAGCCAGGACTCAGGCTGCCTAAAGCAAAACGACGCCACATATCGAACCGCTGTCCATAAGGCTATCGGCTCTGACAACATTAAATTGGAGATCTGCATGAAACATCAGCAGCGACAGATCTCTCTCTATTGGTTTGTCAGGAATAAGACCAGCGATAGCTACAGCTGTAACTAATATCATGGGTGAAAGTGAGCATGTGTGGAGGCCCACTCAGTGTTGACAGCGTAGCGTACATTATCCTCACTGAGAAAGTCTAGATTACACATCTTCACTTTCATACCGAGCATCCCCCTCTCTTCAGGTCAGTTGTTTGGGCAGTTCACACCCAGGACGATAACTATAAAGTTTTAATAATCATTCTAATTCCTTGAGAATAGAATTAGAGTAGCACAGCTATATAGCGATAATGATATTGTTGAAATCTCTTTTAGAATATTTTTTCCAGCTGATGAATGTTAAAACCCTGACAGTAAGAATCCACCAGCTTTGAAGAGCTTGAGTATTTAAAGTGGTACTGTAGATGACATTGACGCAGCGTGTGCTTAAACAGAACGCACTGTTGGTGTGGATGCTAAATAGTTATCGTAAAAGTTACCGTACTTGGTGTAATTGTGCCTTTAGCAGGTGGCTAGTTTATCAGTTTCTTACTAAGTCTGCTGTTTTCCAACCTATACAGTTTTGGCTTCCCACATGGAACACCTCAAGCTGTCTGAGATCAATCTAAAGTCTTCAGCTGGCACCTTGTGAACCTAATTAAGATGCTGTTTTGGAGACTGTACTTCATTCCTTATATATTTTTGTACGACTGCAGTCGGACACATGCTCTAAGAACCATTACATTAGCTAGCAGTGGCTCTTCCAGGAACAAAACAGACCCAGGTGCAGATTTCATACTGTTGTCCCACTTCCAAACTTCCAAAGACTCGGTTCAACTTCATCTAACTTCCGAAACTTAATTTGAAATTCCACCGAGGAAGTCTCAGAAGTGCTCTTAAGCCACCTCTCGCTGAGAACACGACTAGATTGCAGGGTTGCTTTGAACATGCAAATCCCTCTCAAAGAGACCACTGCCAATCCTGTCCACTCCAAGGAGCTTCCACTATCCCATCTCCCCTGTTCCCTCTCTTCCCATCCCCCACTCTCATTGTGTGCCAAGCACTGCACATCTGTCTGTGGCAAAAGTGCCGGGGCTCCATTCTCTGCTTGTTTGTTGTCATATGGCTTGTGTGTTTCGTCAGTAAATCCAAATAACATGGGTAAAGGCTGGGCCTGCAGGCAAACTGAAAAGGCTTTGCAAAGTGGCAGAGGGGAGAATGGATTTACTCCATGCAAACACGCTACCAACTGTTGGGGATATGTTCTGGAAAGTTTTTAGTGGTTTGCCCCTCGAGTGATGCAGACCAGTTCCCGTGTATTCGAAAGCATTAGCAAAATGACATGTTTTATAATGGCATGTTTGTAAAGGAAAGACTATCAGACCAGACATCTCCATGAGTTTAGAACTGTATTGAACTATACTATGCAAAGTCCAACTATTCAAAGTCCATTCTTTACTCATCCTCATGTTTTCGGAATTTGCATGACTTTCTTTCATCTGAAAAACACAAAAGAAGATGTTTGAAGAATGTTTTAGCTGTTTTTTGTTCATATGTGCCCCTGGACCACAAAACCAGTCTTAAGTCGCTTGGGTATATTTTTAGCAATAGACAAAAAAAACATTGTATGGGTCAAAATGATCGATTTTTCTTTTATGCCAAAAATCATTAGGATATTAAGTAAAGATCATGTTCCATGAAGATATTTTGTAAATTTCCCACCGTAAATATATCAAAACGTAATTTTTGATTAGTAATATGCATTGCTAAGAACTTGATTTGAACAACTTTAAAGGAGATTTTCTCAGTATTTTGATTTTTTTGCACTCTCAGATTCCAGATTTTCAAATATCAAATATTTCAAATATTTTGTCCTATCCTAACAAACCATACATCAATGGAAAGCTTATTTATTCAGAGAAATTCTGAGAAATTTCGAGAAATTGACCCTTATGACTGGTTTTGTGGTCCAGGGTCACATATAATGAAAGTTGGTGGGACCCAATATTTTCAAGCTCCAAAAAAGGACCTCATCGCCACCTACTTTGGAAGACAATATAAACTGAAAAAATAAAATTGGTGGTGAAACAGTTTTCACAAATAATAACAAAGAAATGACAGATGAATAACAAATAAATTTTCATCAAAGAGATGAAATAGTGTTTTCTTGTAAAACATACTTCTGTAACCTTTGCTTTATTTACAACTTCGAAAAATAATTTTTATAGTGTAATTTAAGGCATTAGCATGTGATACTAATTTGTAATGTTTATTTTGAATAGAGTACAGGTTTTTTTCTTCTTTCCGTTTTGGCCACGAACAGACAATAATCCTTAGAAAAGAAGGAAGTACTTAGACGTTTCTCCAAATTTGGGATTGACCCAATAGTCTTTATTTTGATGTTATTATAGATTTTTTTGCAAAGGTATTTAATATCCAGAGCTAAAAGCATGAGAATAAGCTAAACAAACAAGTTTAATCAGATATTTAGTTGATCTGTTTGTAACCAAGCAGTTAATTTATCTTCTATAAGCTAATTCTAGCTATTCTAATCCTCTCAGCTTGATTCAGAAAGAACTTCTGTATGTGTGGCACTTTTATTTGGAAAAGTAGAAAGGTGCTCAGCATGCGGACACAATTTATAGCCAAGTGCTTCTAAAACACACACCCCCACCCCTATTATTTGAATTTCAAAAAAAAAAAGGCTGCCCACTGCTCCGGGTGTGTGTTCACGGTGTGTGTGTGTTCACTGCTGTGTGTGTGCACTTTGGATGGGATAAATGCAGAGCACTAATTCCGAGTATAGGTCACCATACTTGGCCACATGTCACGTCACTTGTTTCGGTGTATAAAAACCCACTGACTGAAATATGAGAACACTATACACGCACACACACACACAGCAAGAGGTTATAGTTAGACCTTCGCACAGAGGGGTCACTATGTCAGAGAACTGCTGATCAACATATATACTGGTTATTTTAACACAGATCTAATGCTACATACTTCCTGTGTGAGTGAATCAGTTGTCTGAGTATTGTGAAAATTCTAAATATTGTTGTTTTGGTAAAGAATATCACTACGGTATTGCGAGGTAAAACTATACTTTTAAATATAGATCCCCACCCCAACTCTTATTGCACATTACTTCTTTTTCTTTAAAATAATACTTTTTTTTGCTGAAATAGAGGGTAAAGACAGCATATGGATGGGGCCTTGGCAAGCTGCCACCGCTTCTTTCTTGGCACATATCTCGGTACAGAAAGATCCCATCAAGCCCCGTCAAAAATATGTCAGCTAGCTTTTTTTTTTATATCACTTGTCGCTCTCCACTCAAACATTTGCTGCACATGGTTTGACATCACATCTCTGGCCCAATGAGTGTTGATTTGCCCCAGTGCAAAGGACCACTAGCCCTTTCTGTGCCAACTTATTGAATGGTTCTGATTTATATTAAGAACTCTCAACTGCATTGCACACACAACTGACACATCTTGGTTGGCCAAAGCGCTCATCTGCAGTGCAGAAGTGTAGCTGAAGGCATTCTGATGTGCTTCATCAGGCAGTTCAGTTGCTGTCCTTGGTGCTGAAGTTGCACTAACAGGTCCTTTTCTCTCTCTCTTTCTGTTTCCTTCGCTCCCTTTCCACTAGCTGCATTTTTCCATCTGCTTTTTTTCTTTATACGTCATGTAGATGTCTGCTATTTGAGTTACTTATAGTTCCCCTTAATATTGGGTGCTATATTTGTCTGCATGCCATTTTTTCCTCTCTGTATACTACCATTTAAGATGAAGTCATTTGTGTTTTAATACAGTGTTTCCAAAGCTTTTTTGTTTTGTGTACCCCTACATTCCCATCAATAAGGCCCAAACACCCCTTCATCAATATCAAACCTTTAGCATTGTTATTAATCTTACTAAAATTGCTATTAAATATGCACATATATTCTGAGAGTCATTCACACAAATTAACCAACTCAAAATGTACACATTTTGTTTTCTTTTTCTTTTGTGACTGGGTATGTTTATACATAAACCCAAGTAATAATAAAAAAAAATCTAACAATATGAAATATAAATTCATTGTCTCTTTTACTTACTTAGTGGAGAAGAGGAGAGCAGTTTCCACAGCTTCTTCATGGGGGCGGCAGCTGAACTGATTTGTTCTAGTGCTGGATGTGAAGAGAAGAACCACACAGCTTCAGCATCTGAATTTTAAATGATTATTATTTGAATTTCAAAAAAAAAAAGGCTGCCCACTGCTCCGGGTGTGTGTTCACGGAATATGAAATATAAATTCATTGTCTCTTTTACTTACTTAGTGGAGAAGAGGAGAGCAGTTTCCACAGCTTAGCAGAGCTGCTCACACTTATATGTGACCAAAAACTAAAAAAAGATATAAGAACATGTTTGTTTGGAAACCAGTTACATGTTTAAAGTTCAATTTGTATTTAAATTTTAAGAATGAAATCATTTATCTGTTGAGAGTGTGTTGACAGTCTGTGTAGTTGGATCACTGAGCTCCAGAAAATCAGTAATGAGGTGCTTTGACAGTTACAGATTTGAAAAACAAAAGGGCGGGAATAAAGAACCCTAAACTCTAGCACAAAGAACCATTTCAGCATGAAAGGGTTCTTCAGAATCCTATGGTTCTAAATAAAACCAAATGCACGTAACGAACCTTCAAAGAACCATCTTTTTTTTTTAGAGTGTAGCACTTACTGTACTTCTCTGTTTATCAGATGTAATCTTAGAAAGCTCCACCTCTAGAGTGTGGGTAGAAATGGGGTTTGTGGTCTGCTCTTTAGTGTTTGGTTTCCTAGGGAAACAAATTAGATGTACTTTTCCCCCACTAGTTTTCAAAAGCTGTAAAATGAGTTGTGAATTTGCATAGTTTTTACCTAGATTGTGTTTCTCCTGTGGAAGTCTAGTGGTCATTCAGTCAAAACACTCTCATGCAAAATCAAAATTTTTGCTTTTCTTTATGTAAATCCATCTCATTTGCTTTTAATCATTTTGCATTCAAAATAACTATAGGCTGTTTATAGTATAAGTGTTTGAGCTGCGGAGATAGGCACGGCAGGGCTTATTGAGAAAAATGTCTGAAAGCAAGCTACACTCATTGACATTTTACACTTGAAGCATTAGTGCACAGAGCACACACACCTGCATGGAGGTTTTAAGGTGGACCAGAGTGTTGAAAAGGCGGCTCTGTTTCACAGTATATTCTTCTGTCACTTTCTACAATGTCCGTTCTCAGAACAATTCTCAGTCCTGTTTTGTTATTTTATCACTGCTTCTGTTTCACTGACTGTTCATTCTTTTTCTTTGTTCATTCTTTGTACTGCAATGTATCTATTCTGCAGTATAATTTACTAATTTTCACTCACTCTCAATGCATACAATGAACTGATGATCTGACTATATTGTAAATAATAAATGAGCCTGAGAGTGCGTGAGTGAACACCTGCATTGATGGGTGAAATACAGTAAAGCAGTTGACGCATATGCTATGTCATGCATCTCCTGAGCTCACTATCAAGGCGTGTATCAAAGATCAAATTTCTAGGTTTGTTCACTCTTTCCATACCGACATTTACTATCAGTGTCTGTAGACAAAAACTGCTAATGTCATTGTTCTTACTATGGCAATCGATGTAGATATATCAGATATTGAACAAATGGATCCAATTACTTGCTAAATAACAGCGAGTAGCCAGTCAGTCTTAAAGATCGGATTTGAAACACAAATCTAATTTGTTCAGTCAGTGTTAACCAAACCTTTGAATCTACGTCTACTGTTACAAATATTAGGCTACAGTGGGGCTAAAAATCCCTCTTAAGCCTTTACAAAATGTGTGGAAAATAGTAGAAGTTGTTTTGATGAAAAATTATGTAAATATAAATGCAGCTAAAGTGCTTTTTGCTAAAAGTGTAAAAAGAAAAGTGATTACCAAACTAACAGTGTTTTTGCCTGTTTTTGACTTTTCTTTGTCTTGTCTTTTAGCTTTCAGCCCTAAAAACAAAAATTAAAGAAACCTTAGGAAAATGTAACATTTACTGAAAGAGAGAAACATGAATAATAATATTTTGCTACAAATATTTATCTATGAAATGGATAGCCGCTGAAATTGTTGGCAGGGCAAGTATAAATCTGTCATTGGAAAAAACTGTTATTATTAAGCCCTGGCATAGAAATGAACACTTTCTTATGAGCTGTGATCACATTTATGGATAGTGTGATTTTTTTTTTTATCATAATATATTTTTAAATATCAGTGTCAAGACAGGTTATGATTCAACTCTGGTCTATTCACAGGCTTCCAATGCTGAATATGTCCACTCCCAGTGAACTCAAGTCTCCCTGCGTGACTCGGAACGGCATGGTCAAGCTGTCCCCCCAGCCCAACGGCCTCGGTTCGGCCAGCATTACTAAAGGCACTCCAGCTGCCAAGAATCGCCTGTGCCAGTCGTCCTCCGTGCCCACCATCTTGCCTCCCCCTAGCCTTCCCTATCACCTAGAGCCCCTGCCCACAGCGGCCTCACTGCTGGGCCCCGACCTGGACACGAGCCCCGTGACTGCCATCAAACCTCCCCTCCGGCAATTTCCCAAGCCCATGCTGGAGAGACAACTGGTGCTGGACGAGAAGGTGCTGAACCGGCTCTTATGGTACTTCACCACGGCAGAAAAGTGCATTCTAGCCCAGGTGTGCAAGACGTGGCGGAAAGTGCTCTACCAGCCCAAGTTCTGGGAAGGTGTGACGCCCATTCTACATGCCAAGGAACTCTACACTATCCTGCCCAATGGGGAGAAGGAGTTTGTCAGCCTGCAGGCTTTTGCTCTCAGAGGCTTCCAGTCCTTCTGTCTGGTGGGGGTCTCGGATTTGGACATTTGTGAGTTCATCGACAACTATCCATTGTCGAAGAAGGGAGTCAAGTCTGTCAGTCTAAAGAGGTCGACTATAACAGATGCGGGACTTGAGGTAATTATAGATTCCAGGTTGTCATGCTGTCTTTTATTTGACTATCAAGCAATTCAGATATCATTTGAATGCAAAAAAACATGTGTATAATGTGTAATGGTCAAAATCTATCAACAGGTAGAGATTTATACCAAAAGTATATACAAAATAAATAAATAATACACTGCAAACTGCTTCCAACAAAATAATGCCAAGCTTATTGTGTTATGAATATTCTAACATTTTGCTTTGCAATAGTCAGATTTTGTGTTTAAATTCAATAAAATGAATTTACATTTAATGTACTCTTTTTACATTTCTGGGGTTCTTAGAAACACAAGTCCTCATAGATGATAAACTTCAATAGTGGTAAATGAAAACTACAACAAATATCGTTTTTATGTTCAAATTTGTTCCAATAGCAAAGGGGAAAAAAATCAACGATAGCATTTCTATAATTTTACAAAAGAGGAAAATACATATTGAGAGATTGATTATTTGGTCAGAAGAGAAAATGTCAAAGTTGCCATCGTTCCCTCAGCCATTGTATTAGAAAAACATCTTGTGTTCTGTGATTTAGGGTACTATAACATTAGGTAGGTATAGGTATAAAATGCACATTCCATTAAAAAAATAATTAAATATAAATAAACTGGGTTACACTTTATTTCGATAGTCCACTTTAGACATTCTATTAACTATAAGTAACTTTGTAACTACATGTCAACTACATGTCAACTAATTCTCATTAATTTGCAACTACATGTCTACTAACTCTCAGAGTAGACTGTTAGGGTAGGTTTAGGGTTAGTAGAATGTTGACAAAGAAAGTGTTAGAAGATATTAAGCAGACAGTCTACTAATACTCTACTAACTGCTAGTTGACATGTAGTTGCAAAGTTACTTACTGTTAATAGAATGTCTAAAGTGGACTATCGAAATAAAGTGTTACCATAAACTGTGGAAACATGTCAGCACAGTCTGTGAAAGAGGTCCATTTGTAAAGTATTTACTTCTAAATTTCTGATTAATTATGAAAAGTTCATGTAGTATTTCAAACATGAGTTGAACCATGATTACTCTTAAAAATTAATCCTTAGTTTAAAGATCGCCATCATTTACCACCCACCCCTAAGTATGATTAAATAATTAGCTGGATGGTAATTTGGTCGGAACATCTTACATACATGGTTAGAAACAATTGTGTTTTGCAAGAACATGCAGCAATGATCACACTCATCACACTTGTCTCTATGCTGTTGCTATTCTAGGACTGGGCTTTTGTTGCCATGGTGAACTCTCAAATTGTTCGTGACAGCATCCAAGCTTTTTCCCCACAGATATGCAAACCAGCATGTGCAGTGATAGAGGCTGTGGAGTTTCTTCTGTCTGAGAGAGGACTGTGCACCTCTGGCTTGTTTGAGAATGATATAGGGCAGGGCAGATATCACAGCACAACGCTTGGATCATGACCAAGTACTCAATAAGAGACCAGACTCCTGCCTTCAAGAGTTGTTTTTCTTGCTGAAATTAGCTCTTTCATTTGCATTTTGTCTTAGCCATTGGTCCCTTCATTATAAATATAAGATGTCCCTGAAACTTTTAAGTGATTAAAAACAGAAAATCTGCACATTGTTCCCTTTTTTCTTTGGCTCAGTAACTAGGTCAGTGGGGTCACACAATCCATTAGTTGCGGACCATCTAAATGCAAACATTTGCTGTTAATCCCAAAGAATTGGCTTAAATATTCAGGTGTACATTAATTGGGCCACACACTGGAAATATATTTTGGACAATCTTTAATAACCTGCATTTAATTGAATTAGAAAGGGCTCTATGAATCTTTCTGATTAGGAATATAGTCAGATTTCCAAATGTACATCAATCAGGGGTGCGTTTACCAAAAGTATTGTTAGCCAACTATGGTCGCAAGTTCAGTTGAACTATACTGGTAACAACAGAACTTGCGACCATAGTTGCTTTTGGGAAATGCACCCCTGGTTAGGAATTAGCCTAGTATTAGAAAAGATAAAATAATCCGCAGTTTCTTTAAGACAAATAATTGGAAGTGCTTTAGATACCAATCTTTATCACCATTATTATTATTATTATTATTTCCATTTTGTCTAGTTTTATAAATTAAAGAATGTGGCATTGAAGAAATGTTAAAGGCTATATTGACAGCATTTGTAGCATAATGTTGATTACCACAGGAAATAATTTTGACATTTAATAATTATGTCCTTCATTAATTTAAAAAGAAGCCGAAATCGCATGCAAAATATAGTAACTACACATCTGGCCGAACAGACACACTGAAATCGGGTCTCTTGAATTATAATCTGTTCTGTGACATAAGGACTTGGCTCAACTAACCAGGGATTGAAATTAACTTTTTCACTCACCAGCCAATTTGGCTACTACATTTTTAAGTTACCGGCCATTCATAACTTCTACTAG
>NW_015629044.1:309624-315762 GCF_001515625.1 Sinocyclocheilus rhinocerous
AATGCGCACGCGCACTAAAGCCTGTGTGTGTTGGTCTAACCAGACCTCATCACGTCGCATATGCACGCCTCTGTAGGTGTGTTTTGTTTAGCTTTTGCAATATACTCGATAATGTCATGATGTCTCACGAGTTCAGTATTTGCGCTAAACCTGCGCAGATTTGGCCTGCATGAACTTCCCCAGGAAATTAATGAGTGAACATAATTTACGAAAAGTAACCCGCCAGATTGGCTAGTGATTTGACAGCGTTACCCGCCACAGCTGATTTTTACCCGCATTTGGCGGGTTGGCGGGTGTTAATTTCAAACCCTGCAACTAACAGTAAACAACACGTGCGCTGTATGTTACTCACCTGTGATATTGTACAGTAATAGTATGTGTCCACCAGGTTATTTTCATCCTTTCCACTTTTCTCAATAATTCCAAGTCTTGAGTTTTGTTGTCGTTGTAGAGTGGGTATTGGAGTGTAAAAATAGTTGAGACTAGGGATGCGCCGATCCGATATTCATATCGGGTATCGGCTCCGATACTGCCATTTTTTGTTGGATTGGGTATCGGTCAGAGAGGGCCGATCCATATCCGAGATTGTGCTTATTATTTTGTGTTACTTCTGAAGCCATACGATAGCTTAAAGGGTTACTCCACCCCAAAATGAAAATTTTGTCATTAATCACTTACCCCCATGTCGTTCCAAACCCGTAAAAGCTTAGTTCGTCTTCAGAACACAATTTAAGATATATTTATATTGGTATCGACCAATACTGAACCCTAGGTATCGGTATCGGAGGTGAAAAAGGCGGATCGGAGCATCCCTAGTTGAGACCGAACACTGTTAGCGTCTGCAACATCGAGATAAAATCGTGGTCGTTCACAACGGCGTTGAATAATTTCAAAAATTATTCGCCGAATAATTTTCCATGTCTATTCCGAACTTTGCAAAAGTTTGTATACTTGCTGTTTTGTCTGCAACTGACAACAAGCAGATGCCATACATCTGCTACAATGCGCAGCTGTTTCAAAATTAAACTCAGAATCGATTCTGAACTTTGGTTTGACTGAACTTTGGTTAAAAGGGCTTTTCACACTGCGCTTAACCCCGGGTTATCGTCGTTCTCTGCTTTTAACCCCAGCTAAAGGAACGTTTCACACATGTAAATTAGAAACGGGCTTAGCACTGCTTTTTAACCGGGGTTATGAAACCCAGCTCTGGAGCAGGGTCAGCACCGCTTTTGTTTTGCTAACCCCGCATTGCAATGCCATCCTTGTACAGTGTGAAATGGAGAGGTGTTAGAATGTTACGACTAGATGCTTAAGCAACAGACAGCCAATTGCGTGGCTCATATTTACGTGCTTTGGACAGTTACGGAAACAGCATGCGCTGTATTAACAGTCGTTTCAGCGTTTGAGGGAAAATGTCAAATAATGATGAAAGGTTTTATTCTTACATTTATAGTCCAACGAAAATGCATTCAGGAAAAACTTGATACATATAGGCCTGATGCAAGGATGTACAGTGCTACAGCCATTACGTAAACAGGTCGCATGCTGTGTTCGTCCAATCATTGACACTGACACCGCAAATATGCAAATAAGAACGTTAACCTGGGGTTTAGGACTGTACAGTGTGAAACGTCAGTTTATGAATACCTAGGATTAATTGTTAACCCCGGCTAATTGTGAAATGTGAAACAAGAAACCCCAGAATTCCTTTACCCGGGATTTACAATGACCCAGGTTTAATTATTTCAAGTGTGAAAAACCCTAAAGAAAGAATACTGACACAGAAGAACATTTCCGTTCTGCTCTGTACTGTGCATTAAGCTAAAATTTTCACTAAAATCACAAAAATAAATATGTCATCTCTTATGTATATAAGTAGCTAGTAGAAGTAGAAGATAAAAAAAGCAAGCCAACGGATTTATGATTTCTATATGCTTTCCCCTTTACGCTTAACCATGGTTTAATATTTTCAGTGATTAAGTTGTGATTAAGCCCATAAATTACTCACCCTCAAGTCATCCTAGGTGTATATGACTTTCTTCTTTCAGACGAGTCCAGTCAGAGTTATATTAAAAATTGTCTTTGATCTTTCAAGCTGTTTCATGGCACTCAGCGGGTGTTGCATGCTTCAGTCCAAAAGCACTTAATTAAAATGCGCCCATCCATAAAAAAAAACGGGGTGAACAAAGAATCGATGCTTTTTTGTAAGAAAAATATCCATATTCAAAACGTAATAGTGACCGTTGTTTTGATCTCTCCCCTGCGTTTCCCAGTGCATCACTTCTGAGCGGCGCATGCGCAGCACTGATCTCATACCTCATCCGCCCGGAACTGCTTCCAGTGTACAACAGTGAGCGCAAGCTACATTAAAGTGATTATTACGTTTTGAATATGGATATTTTTCTTACAAGAAACACATTGATTCGCCACAGAAGGCCTTTGTTCACCCCCCGGAGCCATTGTGAGACACTTTTTTTTATGGATGGGCGCATTTTAATTAAGTGCTTTTGGACTGATGCATGTAACACCCGCTGAGTGCCATGAAACAGCTTGAAAGATCAAAGACCATTTTTAATATAACTCAGACTGGATTCGTCTGGAAGAAGAAAGTCATATACACCTAGGATGACTTGAGGGTGAGTAATTTATAGGCTAATTTTCATTGTTGGGTGAACTAACCCTTTAAGCTTTGAACAACTTGCACTGCACTAGAAGCACATTTGCAGTGTAACATTGCTTTTCCGTCCCGAACTCTTCAGGTGATGCTGGAACAGATGCAAGGTCTGATGCATCTTGAACTCTCCGGCTGCAATGATTTCACAGAAGCCGGCCTGTGGTCCAGCCTGAATGCACGGCTTACCTCTCTCAGTGTCAGCGACTGCATCAACGTGGCAGATGACGCCATCGCCGCCATTTCTCAGCTCCTTCCCAACCTATCGGAGCTCAGCCTGCAGGCCTATCACGTGACCGACACGGCCATGGCCTACTTCACCGCCAAGCAAGGCTACACCACCCACACGCTGCGTCTGAACTCCTGCTGGGAGATCACCAACCATGGCGTAGTTAACATGGTGCACAGCCTGCCAAACCTCACCTCCCTCAGCCTGTCAGGCTGCTCGAAGATCACAGACGATGGCGTGGAATTGGTTGCCGAGAATCTGAGGAAGCTCCGGAGTCTGGATCTGTCCTGGTGCCCCCGCATCACTGACATGGCCCTGGAGTATATCGCCTGTGACCTACACAAGCTGGAGGAGCTGGTTCTGGACCGGTGAGTATGCTGAGTTTACAGTACGGAGTGTAAAGTAAATCTTGCTGATACTTCCTCTTACAGAGCCTCATTGGGACTAAATGCTGTGATCAAATGTAATAATGTAATAAACCAATATATCAGTTCACTAGCTGATATTTGGGTTTTGAAAGTAATATATATATATATATATATATATATATATATATATATGCTGCAAATTGGTGTTCAAACACGCTGATTCATTTAGGAACAAAACAATCCTTTCAGGAATCAAACTATGTTGCTGCCTTTGCAACTAAACAGCAAAAATAGATAAAGTAGCTGCCAATATTGTGTCTAAAATGTAAGTTACTCAATATAAACGTCTTGTTTATTGAACTGTTGTATAACAACATTCGCAATCATGCTGTATGGGTGTGGGTCATTTTAGAATGCTATCCTATCACTATTTGCCATAGTTATTAGAATTTTTTTTTTACACAAATATAAGAATAAGCTAGACCAACACAAACTGATGTGTTTCTGCAGTTTTTTGCCTGTTCGATAAGAAAAGAGATAGTGAGCCATTCTGACAAGTGTTTTCATTGTAACATTATGGTTAAAAGTGTTTATTGATATAAAATGCCCACTTACGGTTTTAAGGAACCACGACAGAACAGTTAAATAATATTTAAAATCCTTGTTCTATAACAATGTCCATTTAAAACAAAAATGGGAAAAAGAGTCAGACTTACAAATAACAGAGGAAGACAGGACAGATATATGTGTTATACATGCAAAAACTACAAACTCAAGATCTTGGAGAGAGTTTGGATGGAAAAAAATTTATAAGGTTCTTCATAACTCCTAAACTGTCAGCGTTACGTACAGGTACAGAAAGTCTGGGCTCTTGTTGGAGACAATGTGGAACCTCAATGGCTAATCACTTTCGCATGTTTTGGGCCTGTCCAAAAATACAAGCTTACTGGTACGAAATAGCAGCTGAAATTAAAAAGATAATTGGAGAAGAGTTTGACTATTCATTCATTACATTATACCTAGGGAAAATACCAAAAACTATCCCAGTCAATGATAGATACTTAACACAAATACTTTTAGCAAGTAGCAGGAAAGCCATAACTTGTAAATGGTTGCAGGTTGATCCTCCAGCAAGGGCCCAATGGATAAGAATTGTAAATGAGATATACTGTATGGAGAGACTCACACTTACTTTAAGACTTAATTTAGAAAAATGTAATAAGTATTGGGAAAAATGGATAGAGTATGCCATTGCAGATAATGAGTGATACTGTGCATCAAAAATGTATTGTGATTTGATGTTGTAACTCCTATGATAATCGATCTGTTTCTTGTTTTCAATTAAAAAAAAGAAGAAAAAAAAATGTCCATTGAGTGCTATGATACAGTGATGCTATCTGATGGTTATAATACCATGATATTTTGATACATTATGGAAAGAATGATTATCACAATCATATTGTGTGCCTATAGATGGCAAAGTCCGGAAGTAAAATGACAGTTTTTTATATGTCTGTATTCAGGTGTGTGCGGATCACAGATACAGGCCTGGGTTACTTATCTACCATGTCAACTCTGAGAAGTCTCTACCTGCGCTGGTGCTGTCAGGTAAGTGTCTGTGCAACTGTCTCAGTCAGCTTAATGGGATAGTCTTATTATGATAATAAAGTTATGGGTATTTGATATATAAGTTATCAGTTAACTATTTTATTAATCACAATTAGGTTAAAATATATATATATTAGATAATTTATAGCATGTCACATCACCAAATCTGCTTGAAATTTCATGTCAGCTCCCCCTGTGTGCTTTTAGGTGCAAGACTTTGGGTTACAGCATCTATATGGAATGAGGAGTCTTCGTCTTCTCTCTCTAGCAGGTAAAAAGTGCTGATACTGCAGGATGCACTGATAAAGTCCTGATAAAGTACTATAATGAAATAACACTGTATGTTTGGAAATAGATTGTTTCTATGAATACCTGAGCTTAATCATGTTATGGAAGAAAGCTCAGTTAATCCCTCAAAAATTACATTTGCAGATCAGAAATATCTGCCTGTTCTATCAGTAGCTGTGCATAAGGATGTTCTATTCCAGTGTTTCCTGATTTTTTTCCCACATAGCTTCATTCAAAGGGCTCAAGTACCCCTTCATCCAGACCAAGCAATTTATTTTTAACTAACATTATAGTCACTGTCATATAACATGATAAACTTCATTTTTAAACAACAAACTTTTAATTTCTGTGGTTGAAAACACTTCCTCTCAAACTGAAACATATCTGTTAGTTGAACTTCATTTAGCTTGATACATAGTACACTTACTACACTATACATGGCATCCACACAATTTCATGGGATTGATTTTGTTTTATTTCCTTAAGAAGTAAATAAATGCTTTAAGCTATTAGTTGAAAAAAATATTTCTATACATTTATCTTTATCATCTTTTGACAGCAATATATGTTTCATAGTTTCATTTATATAGGTTTAACAAAGCAAAACTGAAATCTTTCTGTTTGGGAATCATCATCTGTGATGTAAAAAGTGGTGTTGTTGTCACACAGCATTATAAACAGGAAGTGAACAGTTGAGTGGAGGTGGCTGTTAGCTTTTGTATTTGACCAGCTCTCATTTCCTCTGTCTCAGGGTGCCCTCTGCTGACCACTACTGGCCTGTCAGGCCTGATCCAACTGCAGGACCTAGAGGAGCTGGAACTGACCAACTGCCCTGGCGCCACAGCCGAACTCTTCAAATACTACTCCCAGCATCTGCCGCGCTGCATGGTCATCGAGTAGAGCAAAGAGTTTCATGGGCACTAGCACCCACCACATCACCACAACATCCTCCTACAGACTGATGATAAACCCCT
>NW_015629044.1:332356-373612 GCF_001515625.1 Sinocyclocheilus rhinocerous
GACGCCATCGCCGCCATTTCTCAGCTCCTTCCCAACCTATCAGAGCTCAGCCTGCAGGCCTATCACGTGACCGACACGGCCATGGCCTACTTCACCGCCAAGCAAGGCTACACCACCCACACGCTGCGTCTGAACTCCTGCTGGGAGATCACCAACCATGGCGTAGTTAACATGGTGCACAGCCTGCCAAACCTCACCTCCCTCAGCCTGTCAGGCTGCTCGAAGATCACAGACGATGGCGTGGAATTGGTTGCCGAGAATCTGAGGAAGCTCCGGAGTCTGGATCTGTCCTGGTGCCCCCGCATCACTGACATGGCCCTGGAGTATATCGCCTGTGACCTACACAAGCTGGAGGAGCTGGTTCTGGACCGGTGAGTATGCTGAGTTTACAGTACGGAGTGTAAAGTAAATCTTGCTGATACTTCCTCTTACAGAGCCTCATTGGGACTAAATGCTGTGATCAAATGTAATAATGTAATAAACCAATATATCAGTTCACTAGCTGATATTTGGGTTTTGAAAGTAATATATATATATATATATATATATATATATATATATATGCTGCAAATTGGTGTTCAAACACGCTGATTCATTTAGGAACAAAACAATCCTTTCAGGAATCAAACTATGTTGCTGCCTTTGCAACTAAACAGCAAAAATAGATAAAGTAGCTGCCAATATTGTGTCTAAAATGTAAGTTACTCAATATAAACGTCTTGTTTATTGAACTGTTGTATAACAACATTCGCAATCATGCTGTATGGGTGTGGGTCATTTTAGAATGCTATCCTATCACTATTTGCCATAGTTATTAGAATTTTTTTTTTACACAAATATAAGAATAAGCTAGACCAACACAAACTGATGTGTTTCTGCAGTTTTTTGCCTGTTCGATAAGAAAAGAGATAGTGAGCCATTCTGACAAGTGTTTTCATTGTAACATTATGGTTAAAAGTGTTTATTGATATAAAATGCCCACTTACGGTTTTAAGGAACCACGACAGAACAGTTAAATAATATTTAAAATCCTTGTTCTATAACAATGTCCATTTAAAACAAAAATGGGAAAAAGAGTCAGACTTACAAATAACAGAGGAAGACAGGACAGATATATGTGTTATACATGCAAAAACTACAAACTCAAGATCTTGGAGAGAGTTTGGATGGAAAAAAATTTATAAGGTTCTTCATAACTCCTAAACTGTCAGCGTTACGTACAGGTACAGAAAGTCTGGGCTCTTGTTGGAGACAATGTGGAACCTCAATGGCTAATCACTTTCGCATGTTTTGGGCCTGTCCAAAAATACAAGCTTACTGGTACGAAATAGCAGCTGAAATTAAAAAGATAATTGGAGAAGAGTTTGACTATTCATTCATTACATTATACCTAGGGAAAATACCAAAAACTATCCCAGTCAATGATAGATACTTAACACAAATACTTTTAGCAAGTAGCAGGAAAGCCATAACTTGTAAATGGTTGCAGGTTGATCCTCCAGCAAGGGCCCAATGGATAAGAATTGTAAATGAGATATACTGTATGGAGAGACTCACACTTACTTTAAGACTTAATTTAGAAAAATGTAATAAGTATTGGGAAAAATGGATAGAGTATGCCATTGCAGATAATGAGTGATACTGTGCATCAAAAATGTATTGTGATTTGATGTTGTAACTCCTATGATAATCGATCTGTTTCTTGTTTTCAATTAAAAAAAAGAAGAAGAAAAAAATGTCCATTGAGTGCTATGATACAGTGATGCTATCTGATGGTTATAATACCATGATATTTTGATACATTATGGAAAGAATGATTATCACAATCATATTGTGTGCCTATAGATGGCAAAGTCCGGAAGTAAAATGACAGTTTTTTATATGTCTGTATTCAGGTGTGTGCGGATCACAGATACAGGCCTGGGTTACTTATCTACCATGTCAACTCTGAGAAGTCTCTACCTGCGCTGGTGCTGTCAGGTAAGTGTCTGTGCAACTGTCTCAGTCAGCTTAATGGGATAGTCTTATTATGATAATAAAGTTATGGGTATTTGATATATAAGTTATCAGTTAACTATTTTATTAATCACAATTAGGTTAAAATATATATATATTAGATAATTTATAGCATGTCACATCACCAAATCTGCTTGAAATTTCATGTCAGCTCCCCCTGTGTGCTTTTAGGTGCAAGACTTTGGGTTACAGCATCTATATGGAATGAGGAGTCTTCGTCTTCTCTCTCTAGCAGGTAAAAAGTGCTGATACTGCAGGATGCACTGATAAAGTCCTGATAAAGTACTATAATGAAATAACACTGTATGTTTGGAAATAGATTGTTTCTATGAATACCTGAGCTTAATCATGTTATGGAAGAAAGCTCAGTTAATCCCTCAAAAATTACATTTGCAGATCAGAAATATCTGCCTGTTCTATCAGTAGCTGTGCATAAGGATGTTCTATTCCAGTGTTTCCTGATTTTTTTCCCACATAGCTTCATTCAAAGGGCTCAAGTACCCCTTCATCCAGACCAAGCAATTTATTTTTAACTAACATTATAGTCACTGTCATATAACATGATAAACTTCATTTTTAAACAACAAACTTTTAATTTCTGTGGTTGAAAACACTTCCTCTCAAACTGAAACATATCTGTTAGTTGAACTTCATTTAGCTTGATACATAGTACACTTACTACACTATACATGGCATCCACACAATTTCATGGGATTGATTTTGTTTTATTTCCTTAAGAAGTAAATAAATGCTTTAAGCTATTAGTTGAAAAAAATATTTCTATACATTTATCTTTATCATCTTTTGACAGCAATATATGTTTCATAGTTTCATTTATATAGGTTTAACAAAGCAAAACTGAAATCTTTCTGTTTGGGAATCATCATCTGTGATGTAAAAAGTGGTGTTGTTGTCACACAGCATTATAAACAGGAAGTGAACAGTTGAGTGGAGGTGGCTGTTAGCTTTTGTATTTGACCAGCTCTCATTTCCTCTGTCTCAGGGTGCCCTCTGCTGACCACTACTGGCCTGTCAGGCCTGATCCAACTGCAGGACCTAGAGGAGCTGGAACTGACCAACTGCCCTGGCGCCACAGCCGAACTCTTCAAATACTACTCCCAGCATCTGCCGCGCTGCATGGTCATCGAGTAGAGCAAAGAGTTTCATGGGCACTAGCACCCACCACATCACCAAAACCTCCTCCTACAGACTGATGATAAACCCCTCTTCATCCTGGACCCACAGGAAGAATCAACGAGAGAAACTGAATGGAAGTTTGTTTTTGTTTTTTTTCTGGAGGGGTGAATAGGTATCATTGACATGGAAAATAAAAAGGGAAATCTGAAAGAAAAGGTCGGAACGGGCCTGGACTGACGAGCGAGAGGGATCATGTACAAAGCGCAGTGGGTCAGAGGCTAGATCTTTCATTAAATAACATAAAACATAGGAATCAGCCCCCACACATACATGAAACATGTTCCTCCAACTGAACTGTGAGACTAGCTTCCATGTCTCATCCAAAACGGTTTATCTTGAAGTGACGAAGGTGTGCGCTGCCTGTTTGAGCTGTCTCTCATATCCAGGGAAAGGTAGAGAGGAACCGAAACGTTTAAGGGAAAGAACGAGGTTAAGGAGCCACTGCAACAGGGTCTCTTCGCTTTTGTCCAGCGGCATCCGGGTTTCTCGCTCCCCTCAGTGGTGCTGCCGCTCCATCTCTGTGTCTTATCAAGGGAAAAAATCAAGAACTTTAGAGATGAACAGCTACGTAGATTTTCACATCAACGCTACTTGCTTTTTGTCATGCAGTTCTCTTTTTGTCTTTTCTTTTTTAAATATTATTTTTTTAAGTATTATTTTTGATGATAAGGATTACTGTGAAACATGGTATGAGTTCGAGGTTTCGGACTCTTTGAATAAGACGGAAATCCAGGTACGGTGAAGGTACAGTATTGAGGTACTGTCCTTTGAAAGGAACCAGCATAATCAGAAGTCAGGAGGTTATTTTTTCCCAGCAGATTGCTCTTTTAAAGACATTTCCAGATATTTGAGTCGGGGAGAGCGGGGTGGATCGGAACTGCTCATACATTTTAATATAGTTCAGAGGGACTGTGGTTTGTACAAAAGATAGTTTGGCTTTTTCATCTGCCTGTTTTATTTTAATTCCATTTTGATGTCAATTGACATTAGTGGCTTATGTGCAGGTTTCCATATTAATCCTGATTCAAATGAAGATGAGATCTCCGAGTGATCCCATAATGCAGCTGGGCCACGTGACAGCCTTTCACAGACTGAAACTGCACGTCATTGCTTACTTGTCACCAGGCCAAACCATTACAGCAGCGGACAGCATGGCAGTTCTACCATAGTTTCTTACAGTACGGGTGCAGTGTCTCTTTCAGCCCGAGTGCTTTTAAATACATCTGATGAATACGGTTTACAGTGATTTGCATCAAATGCAGAGGCAGGCCAGTGTAATTAAAGTGATCACAAACATCCCACACAAGCTTATTACAGTAGTCTCTCTTCATCTAGCAGTTTTGCTTTCCCATTAAGCAAGACCCACATGTCTGGTTTTAGATTAGTAGCGCCTCTTTTTATTTTCAGAGGTGCTGATTTCTTCACCTTCACAGTTGTGCTCATCTGTGGTGCCTACCTCATTGTATCACTGGGTATGTAGAATACAGGTCCGCAGGGGAATTCGCAGAAACCAGTCATTTGTTCTTTTCCAACCCACTCCATAGCCCATACCGAACCCTGCATTTGTTCACTCAGGAGATTAATGTGCTGCTCAGATCATCTCAGATGGGTCTGCTGTGATGTTGATGACTTTAATGTTCACCTACTCTCAAACTCAACACATGCAAAGTGGCAGAATAAATGGCATGGTGCACAATTTTGGAGTCTTAGATTGGCGAATAATTTATTTAAAAGCAACCTCTAAGTTCTAACTAGTGAAATGTGTTTACCTCTGAATATTATAATCATCTGTGGACAGATATGGTAGCAGTGCATGGAATTTGCCACTTTTTTTCTTCAGGTAATTGTACAGAAATGTACTAGTGAACTTTGAAATTTCAGGCATGCTGTCCCACTCAAACCACTGGTTTGGCTGGTTAGCACCCCTGCTGGTACATGCCTGAACTACATCATCTGGATGCAAAAAGCATATTTCTCAAGTGATGGCCATTCAAAATTAGCAACATATTTTGACTTAATAACTATCTTTTAAAAACAACGGTTCCTAGAGCATAGAACCAAGCATATTGCATAGAAGAACCATATTACCATATATCCAAAGAATGTTGCAATGAACAGTTCTAACCATTTTGCCAATAAGGAACTTTTAATTTGTGTACAGTTGAGATGAATGAGAATTCTAATTGATTGCTCGCTTTCTCCAATTATTATAAACATCTTTGATTCAAACATGAAGCTAATCTTACTCCAAAAAAGTGTAGAACGAAACAGATGGAAACTATGTCGAGATAATTCCAACATCACTGTCTTTAAAGTGGACACTACCCTATCCCACCCTAAATTCTCTAGGCTTTAACGATAACCGATTATATCTACTAAAAGACACATTAGCATAAACATTAGCACTCACCTCAGAAAGTCGATCTCTCTTCTTGTATATAGTGACCTGTTTAATGGGGGGTCACAGCTAATCAGGGTTATCAGCTGCTGCTTATCCAGGCGAGATCCCCTGAGACTTTTAATCTCACTACCTTGTGTGACTTTATCTTTTGAATCATTGAAGTTGTTACGTATTTATTTGCTTTTACTTATCATTGGTAGTGGGTTAATTTATTGACACAATGCACATATTTATTTATTTATTTATTTATTACATTTACGAGGATTGTACGAGGTTTATTTAGAAGTAGAACATGTTTTGATGGGGTACCTGAGGAGACAAGAACTACTATGGAAATTGGAGTTGAGTTTTTTTTTTTCAGATGAATTGACCCTTTTTTAAAACCATGGTTTCGCCGGTTAGAATAACTGCAGTCTCTGAGGCACGTGTTTTTTTTTTGGCAGGCAGACTGTTGACACTCAGCTGACAGAAGGGCAGTAACTTGTTGACGGAGGCCTTGACAGTGAGTTGACTTACCCTCCTGCTGCCCATTTTCTCGTGTTTGATGACTAATCTAGTTCACTTCTTTTGTTTTCGGTTGTAAAATGGATGTAAGTTGTTGAGAGACGCTGTCATAAAGTCTAGTAATAGTGAATCGGCATTGTGTCCAGGATTGGATGTTAAATATTCTGCACCAGTTCATATGCCTAAACTCAAATTGTAGCTATGTTTGGTTTCTTTGAGGTATCCTGATACCTGTTAGGAGACATATTGCAGTATTTACACAAACTCGATCGTCTTTTAAAGAATGCAACAGGTTTTATTCAATAGCAAAGATCTGAAGGAAATCCCATCAAAGCGCTTTTCATTTCCTGTGTCTCCATAATAGAAACAGAACCATTTGAGATGAATGAAATAAAGAGAGATTATTAATATATCGCTAAGGCATCGCATAGTATTTGAGGACAACTGTATGAAACTGTCAGAGATATTGTATTAATCTTGTATAAATACTATCGTTTTCACTTCCAAGCCGAGCCTTTCCCCTCTTTGTATAGAATGAGAGTTTATGAGTGTGGGAATTTTTTCACCTAAAAGAACCTTAAATATAAATATAATAACTCATGCACTAACCCCACTGTAATCTGTAAATATATATCAATATGTCAAGGTCATCTGTCAGAAAGTTTCAACTGTTTTTGAGGCTGCCTGGCTCTAAGCGTGCACGTCCATAACGCTTTAAGCGAAACGAGTCAGCCTGGTCAAGAAAAGAGGCAAGATATGCAAAAAGGTTACTGTCTTTTAGCGATGAATAACATCAGCAATCGATAGTATAAAAGACTTAAGCTTGTTTCACTTTGTACATTGAGCTAATATCAAAGACATGTTAATACGGGCTAAATGCAAGAATGAAATACTGGTACTACTGTGTGAATTTCGCTTTCTTACCAGACAAATCTGGCTGGCAGATATGGAGTGGTTTTGTCTGATTTACACTGTAAAATTAAACCATTTTCAAGGCCAGTTTCCATGAATAGTGCTCCTCTATTCTTGCTCTCTGAAGGAGTTTTACTAGCTTACCACATCCAGAGTGTGTTGGCAGTTTCTGTTCACCCTCCAGCTTGCTTTTAACTCTAATGTCTGGCGCTTTTAATTGTTAAGCGAATAGAATGAATCCTCTGTTCCTCTAACTCTTCCCAACTAACATATGTCAGGATTGTTTCTTTTTCAAAATTTGAGAACGACATGATTCAACAACAGAAAACAGCTCTTTTGTTGGCTCTTTGTATGTACTTGTACATGTAATACTAAACCAATATTAGTAATGCTTTTGACATTCATACAGGGTCCGTAACAACGACTTTTATTCTGGTGCAAACACTTTGTTTGGGCGACTGTGGTTCAACAGCCTAATGAGCAATGTTAGATATCTGCCTCACTGATTATCTAAAATGTTTCTCTGATTTCTTTGGTATTTTATTTCTCTGGTGTGACATGGGCATGTCACAGTTCTCAGTTCTTTAGGGTACATCTCTTTCTGTAAATACTGTTGTAGTGGTTCATTTAAAATGAAAGAGAAAAAAAGACAAAGTTTTATGAACTCAATCTCATGGCTGCAGTGCCTTGTCAGACAAGCGTTGTTGTTTTCAGTTGGTTGGTTCCAGTCTGCACCGTTTTAGTAAAAGTTGTACAAAATAAGTACCATATTTGCGTCATTAATTTTCTCTGACATTCAATTGTTAAAGGCGCAGTTCACCCCAAAATGTATTTAATGATCAAACTGTATGACTTGCTTCTGTGGAACAACATATAAGGGTGATAAGGTGAATAAATTACCGATTTTCAATTTTTGGGTGAACTATTCCTTTAAAACATGTTGTCAGCTGTTACTGTGTGTTTGAATGTTGCTTCTTGAATGTGCATCCACACACAAACACATCTACCTCGTCTATTCTGAGACACACCGTTTGTATTAAGTATTTTGACCACAGGGATCAATTTTTTTTAATGAATAAGGCTCTAAAAAGGAAGAAAAGCTTAGTTGTGCTTTGCAGGTCAACAAAAACCTATCCCGCAGAGCTTGATAAAAGATGTTTCAATCAGGCAGTTGGGGCTCTGCTTTATAAGCATGTGTTATATAAGAGTCTTAAGTAAGCTATTTTGGCAAATTTAGCCTGATGTTAACATTCCTGAAGCAAGTCACAAAGAAAACGTCTTCACCTGGCACCCTTTCACAAATAATAAAAACACAAATAAGCGAGGACATCAGAAGAAGAAAATGGATCAAAGGTGAAGCGACTGTTGAGGCATGATTAAGGTTTTAAATGCAGAAAGACACCTGTCTAACTGTCAGTCCTCAGTAAAGAGTTTAGGAGTTTAGTCACGTTCTAAAATAATGAGAGATTCCATGTTTTAAGTCATTGTACATACAACTATCACATAAACATATTATGAACATACACTACTGTTCAGAAGTTTGGAGTCGGTACGTTTTTTTTTTTTGTAAGAAATTTAATTTATTCAGCAAGGATTCATTAAATTTACCCAATGTGACAGTAAAGACATTTATAATGACTTACATTTATAATGTTACAAAAGATTTATTTTTCTTGACCTTTTTTGAACTTTCTATTCATTAAAGAACAATAATAAAAAACACTTCCAGACTTCATTAAGCAGCACAACCATTTCCAACTAATAATAAAACTTATTAACTAATAATAATAAGTTCCAAATCAGCATATCGGAATGATTTCTGAAAGATAATATGACACTTAAGACTGGTGTTATGGCTTCTAAAAATTCAGCATTGCCATTTCAGAAAAAAGTTTAAATATATTAAAACAAAACAGATATTTCAAATTTTAATTAGTTTTTGACTGCTTTTGAAAAAATGAATGCAGGGCGGTCCTTGGCTGACACGGGGCCCGGTGCGAGGTAGGGAGTGGGGCCCCCCTCGGTCCGTTCGCGATCGCGTTCCGGGTGGGGGGAGGGGTGTGGGTCCCCCTCGGTCCATTCGCCATGGGGCCCCCTCAAGCCGGGGCCCAGTGCGACCGCACCAGTTGCACCCCCCTAAGGATGGCCCTAAATGAATGCATCCTTGGTGAGCCTAAGACACTTCTTATCAAAATAAAAATCTTACTGACCCCAAAATTTTGAACGGTAGCGTATAATATTACGTCAGTCTCCAGTGAAACTAATAGCATTGATCAGTGGCTCCACATAAATATTGAACGGTGGCAATTTTTTAATCATAAATCAATGGTGTTTACATGTATAGTAATATTAGTAACAAGGAAATCATGATGATGCCGCTAATACATGTTGAGTAAAAAATGTGATGCTGTGATAGAAAATAAGAACACATTATGGTTATGTACAATAGCTTTGATAAGCTACAGGGCAAGATGGACTCTTGACGTCCAGTGGAGAGAAGTAAACAGCACAATGTGTACCTTTAAACAGCAAGTTGACTAGGCTAGTGAAAGAAAAACATCCCTACATATAACTGTAAACTTGACCTGTTACTGTTCGGCAAACATCAGTAAGAATCGACTTTCTCTTGTTCCTTTATCCATCTCTGCATTAGAAATGATCAATAGTATTACATTTCATTCCAGACCTTTAAGGTCAGAGGTTATATTTGAAATATTTCCCGTTATATCAACATATTTGCTATCATCACAGCAGCCATTTATGGATAGCAGTAAGAAACTCTTTAAGAAAATACCTTGAGCTTCAAAGCAGCTATGGTAACAAAAATATTTGTCTAAACTTTTTTTTTTTTCTCTCTTCTTTTACAAAAGTACAGGGAAAGATCATATTTTGCTGTAAAAAAAAAAAAACTAAAATAATTACTTATGAAAATAAAAGATCAAAAGGAGCATGTCACATTGCTGGTTCAGTGTAAATAGGTATTATGGGATTTTCTCATCCAGTGAGGTGTCAGGCGTGCAGGAACACACACACACATTTTCCAACATGCCAACCCTCTGTGCCATTCATTTGGCAGAAAACAGATCAAAGATATCAAGAGAGAGAAAAATAGAGGGAAACTTTCTCTTAGCCAAAACCTGGTTCAATTCTACCCATAATCCATCCCAGATCCCTACCCACAATATAGATTCATTTCAAAAATAGACTCATATATGACGTTTACATGCCTAAGCGGAAATGTCTTTAGTCAAACGGGTCGATTTTCCATCGGTGGCAATCTAGAAGTGAAATGTTCATCTCTCCCATTCTGGCGGGGTGAAGGATGGGCACACGCTCCTTCCCTTTCAAAGGTGACTCTCTGCATCGCTCTTCTCTAGGGTACCGTTCTCCAGGGTCAAAGGTGAGAGCGCCAGTCCATTGGCATTGCTCTCATTAAGTCTTTTCACCCTGTAGGTCTCATAGTGAATGTTGTGAGTGACGTCCTTCAAATCTTGCAGGTGGGACCTTGAAAGTAGAGCGCAGTAGAGCATAGTATTAATTTTGATCCCACAATAACATACCCTAAGGGAAATATGCACAGTGTAAAATAAAAGTCATTCTCTTATACAGAACTGAATTGTTTTCTGACTACATCAGCTTTTTATGATCACTTTGTGTGATTCGGTTGGTGTTTCCTGGTGTAATTTCATCTCCGCTTCAGCGGGAGGCCGATCAAAAAGTGTGAAAGGCGATTCAAAAACGTGGAGCATTATAACGGTCATCATTTGTTTCCCATTTCAGCAGGGAATCACTCTCATACCATCTGTCAACGGGCCGCCATCCAAGAGTTACCGTGAGAGGGCTTTGTGACCTGGCCTCACCCGATCAGACTCCGTAATTAACCTGTCCTTTACTGAGCTCACAGGAAAGGATGTACTCTTGCCTTTCTCAGCTGTCCCTTCCCTGAGCTGTTTAGTCCCACTACTCATATATCCACTTTACAAAGCTGATAACCATTTCAGCTGGTTTAAGCCAAAAAGCAAAAGCTTTGTGACCAGAACAGTTAGTTTTAACTGCATGAAACTCTGACATCTGTTGACAAATCCATTGTTTACATTTTTTTTAAAATTTAAAATTGTATTCTTTGATAACTTGGACCAACCATAAAAGGGATCAAATAACAATTCTGTAAAAGTCAACTAAAAAAGAAAAAAAAAAGAGAAAAAAGAAAAAAAAGAAAAGAAAAGAAGAAAGATAATAAATTAAAATTAAATACAATTTCAGTTTATCCAGTATGCTTTTATTAGAAGATTTTTGTTTGTTCCAGGTAGGATTGGTTCTAAATTATGATATGAAATCATTATATATGACCTGGACCACAAAACCAGTCATAAGGGTCAATTTTGTTATGATAGGACAATATTTGGCCGAGATACAAATATTTGAAAATCTGAAATCTGAGAGTGCAAAAAAAAATCTAAATATTGAGAAAATCGCCTTTAAAGTTGACCAAATGAAGTCCTTAGCAATGCATAATACTAATCAAAAATTAAGTTTTGATATCTTTACGGTTGTAAATGTACAAAATATATTCATGGAACATGATCTTTACTTAATATCCTAATGATTTTTGGCATAAAAGAAAAATTGATAATTTTGACCCATACAATGTATTCTTGGATATTGCTACAAATATACCCATGCTACTTATGACTGGTTTTCTGGTCCAGGGTCAGATATGATTATGATATAAATTCAATTAGCATTCCTTTGGTATTTATTTGGTTATGGGATGAGATGAGAATGTCTAAAAACATTAGTTGAGCCAGAAATTGACATGTTGGGCAATAGCACCAGTTTTGTACTCTTGAGGAAGTCAGCCTTCTTTACCTATAGTTGTCCACCTAAAGTTGAATTTTTGATTCTAAACTATTATGGGATGCCACTGATTTTGCCATTTGGACCATATTTTAAAAACAGAAAGTTCAAGAGGAGCATGTTCTTCTGCATCATCTAAACCTGACAACCAGAATGAATGGGTTATTAATGGCTGCTCCCATTTTACCTAAATAGCAAGGTCATATGCCATATGCTAATGTCATTCTGTTATGATATTTGAAGACTTGCAAGTAAAAAAATATGACTTACCTGATAAGAAGATCTCTCAAGTGTGCAAACTCGCAATGCGCAACATTTTCAACTGAAATAAACAAAATACAAAGGCATGTTCATGAATTCATCCAGGGCTTCTCTGTACTTTCTACACACACCACTTGATGGCAGTGTTGACTAACCTAAATCACAGACAATCTTGCTTTGTGAAGCCTGTCAGCCATCATTACACAATTAGATTTGACAATTGTTACAGTTACCCTGCTGAACAAACCAGCATGGGTTCCATGGAGGTCAACTAACAATCTTTCTGCCAAAACTAGTTAAGAAGTCTGGCTGAGACACCAGCATCCAAAACACAATAAATTACTGGTGACCAGCAAATCATAGCAGACAATGTCTTTAGACGCTCACCTTCGATGATCCCCCACTTTGTTTTTCTTCCCAAGACTTTGTTCCCATTCACCTGGTGCTCCTTATCTGTTCCCACCACAGCAAAGGGGATGTTTTCCTAAAAGAAACATTCACCATACCTCAAAATTTCATTAAGTACAAAGTATAAATCCACTTAAAGCAACTAAAGGAACTGTTCACCCAAAAATGAAAATTTGCTGATAATGTACTCACCCTCAGGCCATCCAAGATGTGGATGAGTTTGTTTCTTCATCAGAACAGATTATGAGATATTGAGCATTGCTCATCAATGGATCCTCTGCAGTGAATGGGTGCCATCAGAATGAGAGTCCAAACAGCTGATAAAACAACACAATAATCCACAAGTAATCCACGTGACTCCAGTTCATCAGTTAACATCTTGTGAAGTGAAAAGCTGCATGTTTGTAACAAAGAAATTCATCAAGACATTTTTAACTTAAAGCAATTGCTTCCGGCTGGAGTCATCTATCCATAATATTTATTTCTCCAGTGAAAACCTCTTATTGTCTGAATCAGGAGTGAAATATGCATATATCAAGCTCTGTTTACAAGCAAAAACAGTCCAAAACAGTTCTAAACAAATATGTCATTTTTGATGTGAGAGGACAACAGGGGATGGACTTTTTCAAAGCTTAATGATGGATTTGTTTCGCTTCACAAGACATTAATTGATGGACTGGAGTTGTGTGGATTATTGTGATGTTTTTATCAGCCGTTTGGACTCTCATTCTGACGGCACCCATTCACTGCAGAGGATCCATTTGTGAGCAAATGATGTAATGCTAAATTTCTCCAAATCTGTTCAGATGAAGAAACAAACTCATCTACATCTTGGATGGCCTGAAGATGAGTACATTTTCAGCAAATTTTCAACCCCAAAAATGATACCTCTGTCATAATTTTGTTTCTAAACCCTTCAACAGGAATGATCATTTTAGGGTGAACTAACCATTTAAATCAACACAGCACAGCAATAAACTCTTAAAGTACAGTCTTCATACCCTAATCTTATCATTGAGTATCCGGTCTTCAGCATCCTCGTCATATTCTTTCTGTGGATACACTCTGATCCCGTTGGCCTGCAGGTCCTGTCTTATCTGCAGAGAGACGCTTCCTGTTAGATGGATTTACAATGATTTTTACAACCTACCGCACACACACACAAAAACCGCACAATCACCCCGGGGGTGAAATATGACAGCAGCTTCTCTCCCTCCAGCTCTTCGCACTGTATTTTACTAGTCTCAATCTCAACCCTCATGCATTCTTGCACTCAGAGGCCACAGTAAAGTTCACCAGGAAATTCTGTTTTTTTCCTCCTCACAGCCAGAGTTTCGGGCCCGAGGTGCAAAGCATTAGACATTAATGCCTTTGCTGCCATGTGTTCGTGTGGGGGAGGATTTTGGAGTGCGGTTGTTGTACATGGATATGATATCAGCGATTGATATCTTGAGCACAGTGTGACGTCCGCCCCCGCACGGCGCTCTGCTCGGGCTATTGAGCAGTGAGAGACAGCTCTGGATAATGGGCTGAAATGACAGAGTACATCATTAGGAGTGTTGTTTGGTGTATATTGATAGGAGACACTGTGTGCGGGGGCCGTTCTGGCCCTGCGGTCCGTTCCGTCGGAGCTGTCCAAAAGCGCTCTGTTGGGAGAACTGATGGCAAGTGGCCCGGGCCGAAGTAGTAGCTATACATCAGTCAGAGGAGAGACCGTCTCCCGACGGAGACGTCGCAGACACTGCTTGTAACCTTAGTGTGGCCTATTCATTTTTCCAACCCAGAGCGAGCAACCGCATGCCAAGAGACTTTTGGATATTCGAATGCAATGATTCTCTCCCGCTCCATTCAGCCTGCATATCATAAAATGTGAGTGAAGTTCTGTACGCAGATGTTGATGAGGGACAGCTCACCCTCTGTTTGAACTCTAGCCGCTCCTCCAGAGTAAGTGTGTCTGCCTTGGCGATCACAGGGACGATGCTCACTATCTTCCCCAGTCTCCTCATAAACTCCACATCTATAGGCCGTAACCTGTAGAAGAGCAGGATGGATCATTACTAAGGGCCATTTTACACCCTTTTTCACTTATTCTCTAAATATAAGTAAAAATGGGGTTCACAGCATATAGATAATTTGCTTTTGATAAAAGCGACTTCTAAATGAATAAATGAAAATTAAAAAAAATCTAGATCATGTGAAGCTAAAATATCATTACATGAAGTAACAATGTTACATACACCTCTATTCAAAAGTCTGGGGTCAGTAAGTGTTTTTTTTTTTTTTTGTAAATAATACTTTTATTCAGAAAGGATACATTAAACTGATCAAAAGTGACATTTATAATGTTACAAAAAATTTCTTTGAACTTTCTATTCATAAAATAATCCTGAAAAAAATGTATCATGGTTTCCACAAAAATATTAAGCAGCACAACTGATTAATATTGATAATAATAAAAAATGTTTCTTGAGCAGCAAATCATCATATCAGAATGATTTCTGAAGGATCATGTGACACTGACGACTGGAGTAATGATGCTGAAAATTCAGCTTTGCCATCACAGGAATAAATTACATTTTAAAACATATTAAAATAGAAAATAGTTATTTTAAATCGTAATGATATTACTGTTTTTACTGTATTTTTTGATCAAATAAATGCAACCCTGGTGAGCATAAGAGACTTCTTCAAAAACATGATTACTTGACAAAAGAATCTTTCCGACCCCAAACTTCTGAACGGTAGTGAATATTTAAATTAAACATTAAATATTAAAATTTAGAATGATTAAAAAAATTATATCCATATGTTAAGGTCCACTGCATTAAAAAAAACAGCAATTATCTCACAGCTGTCAGACTGTTTTCATTAAGAAGATGAATATGTTTTGCTGCCAAAAGAATGATTTTTCACAAACTCTCACTAGGTTAGTGGGTTAAAATCTCCAAACTAAGACCCCTGAAATTTTCAAATGAAGCCATGTCATACAAATATGACAGACAGCATTTTAACATATGGCTTGGTTTGAACCACTGATATGTGCAGTTGACACACACCAGTGTCCAGTGGCTGGCAGGAAGTAGACACAGCCGTGAACGCGGCTGTCAGGGATTCTTTTCTTCCTGTTGACATTCAGCTCCTCCTTCAGGTATTTTTCATACTGTTCATTGACATATTGTACAATGGGCTCCCAGCTGAGAAAAAAAAAGACACAGGGAAGGATTAACATCACAATTAACAACATATACTTAAGTTAATGTAGAAGTCAGACAAAGTGGAAGAAACGTAGTATTTCTTTAAAATAAACATTCTGAAGACCATTAAGGCATGATTTTAGTGTCAAATAAATAATTACTTTAACAGCAAAGCCTATGCCAAAATGCTCTCTAATTACTAAAGAATTTATCTCACACAGTTGTAGAGCTCGTGAAAATGGTATTATCAACATAATTTAAAGGGGTCATATGATGCGATTTCAAGTTTTCCTTTCTCTTTGGAGTGTTACAAGCTGATTGTGCATAGATAAGATCCCTGAAGTTGCAAAGACTAAAGTCTCAAAACCAAAGAGATATTCTTTATCAAAGTTAAGACTCTGCCACGCCCCCCTAAAACGGCTCATTCTAACACGCCCCCACATATCTACCCCACTATGACCCCTTTAAATAAAAAGTTGAATCAGCATGAATTTCAGGGTGTCTTTTGGATTTGGTTCTGTGTAAAACCTGATAATCATGTTCTCCAGCATGATTTTATAATGACCCAAAGAGCATCCTGTGCTTCAGTGGAAGCAAGAACATATCACAAATGACAGCCACAAATATACTTTTAAGTTATTTTGATTAGCGACCTAGAAATAGTAAAGTAACTTAATTTTTATTTTATTTTTAAATGATACATAATTCTAAAACTGTGTTTATTTCCAAGATTAAATTCGATTTTGAATACCACATTTTAATTGTGGTCTCAAACTTTCGGACAGTATGAATGAATCTGATAAGCTTTAAAATGTTGCTCTCACCAGTTCTCATTGTTGATTTGGTCTCCAAATCCAGGGGTGTCAATTACTGTAAGCTTCATCTTCACCCCTTTCTCCTCGATGACTAGAAAATAACAAGACAAAAGAGTTAGAGAGTAAAAGAGTGGAGGGAAGAAGGCTGAAATAAAAAAAATCAAGATGGATCCACAGAAGACTGAATGAAGAGTAAGTTGACAAGGATTTCACCTTCTTTTTCCCGAAACATCAGTTCTTAGGGACTATCAGTTAAAATCGTACACTGAAGACCCTGTGCTTTTCATTTAATCTGATATAATGCTGCAAGAATGCAAATCAGCCTGCAAAAAAGAAAAAAAAGTCTGTGCAAGCAGGGACCCCTACTGTATCCCTGGCATTGGTTGATTGACATTTGTTGTTAACTCACCACATTAATCCTTCTGGATGAGGCAATCAAAGAAAATATGACGAGATTGTAACAAGGAAAAATTAAACTGTCAGTCAACACTCCAGTTTATGAGTTTCAAAGTGCTATAACCCCATCTGATGATGATCGATTTTTTGTTCGCAGTGGGCCATTAGCAAAAAAGAGTGCCTGTTTTTGGATTGGTGGGCCAATGATTGAAAACCCCCTCATGAACAGCTAATGGAAACACATATGCTTCTCTTTGCGTGACTCAGCGACAAAGCAGGGCTTAGTTTTTCCCATATTCACCCACATGGAGGGAGTACAGCTGAATGGTGGCATTGAGAGGCCCGCCACTTCATTTTCTGCACTGTGTAGTCTTTGAGAAAAGGGGGGGGGGTTGCGTAACACTCATTTCCCCTGGCGGTCAGTTTACAGGCCAGCTTTTTTTTTCACGGGCTGTGAGGGCCAGTAGGCAGCTTTGTAGTGTGTGGAGGTGTCAGGCACCCTGAGACTTTGGTACTCTTTGTTTTCCACAGGCCTGCACTTTGGAAAGATAAAACTGCTAGGGAAGCAAGGGACAACAAGACATCTGCTAGACGAACTGTCTCAAATCAGAGAGTGCAGAGGCAATTTAGTAGTTTAGCAGTAAAACAAGGAGTAGTTTTGTCATTTTGATAGAGAATACAAGAACAGGTCTGTTGTTCCAACCTTTTTAAAGTATTTGCAGAAGGTTATATTTACACTGATGAATACTGAAATGATCTCTAATGAAGAAGAAAAAGGTTGCTAGGAAACAAAAAGGCACCATTAATTACAATCTAGACAGAACTTTTTCTTAGCTAAAGAAGAAAATTTATTTGCTGGGAGTACTGGAGGTATCAGTTATGTTTCAGATCATTTTTTTTAGATGAGACAATTGTTACATATGTATACACAACCATTAAAAAATTTGGGTACTGAAGTTCTGTTTAAAGAAATTAATAGTTTTAATCAACTATTTCAAACCAATGCTGTTCTTTTGAACTTTCTATTTATCAAAGAATCCTTAAAAATGAATCACAATTTCCATGTAAACAAACAAACAAATAACTGTTTTCAACATTGACAATAATAAGCAATGCACCAAATCAGCATACCGGAGTAATGGTTACTGAAAATTCAGCTTTGCATCACAGGAATAAATTACAATTCAAAATATATTAAAATAGAAAACAGTTATTTTAAATTGTAATAATATTTCACAATATTTCTCTTTTTACTGAATTTGTGATCAAACATACAGCCTTGGTGAGCATAAGACTTCTTTCAAAAACATACAAAAATCTTACCAACCCCAAACCTTTGAATGGCAGTTTATATGATAATGTAAATTAAAAGATTTTAATGTAAAGAGTTTAATGGTACAGAACATTTTTCCCCATCAGTAATCGTACAGATAATAAATTCTCGCACGAGGGCTAATGCAATCAAAATAGTAAAACAAAGTAAATATTTGCATCATGTGTTGAGCTTTACGGACTCGCTTTTCTGAAGGCTAACATTAAAAAAAATCAAAAGGAACAGGACAATCTCATTCACTGTAATGTTTACGTTGTGCTACGCTGAGAAGTCAGTGAGGGGTGTCTCCTGAACCATGGGGATATCTCAGGAAGTCACAAGCTGAACAGTCTTATCGTCAATCTTCTTTTGTTAAGAAACAGCACACCCAGCTTCTCCCATTCTTTTACTCTCATCCACCCTCTCTTCCATTCTGCACGTCAAACATTTATAAACTATTGGGCCATAAGTTTTGAGAGGTCTGTGAGCAATGAGGTTTGGCTATGGTAGGACAGAGATCCAACAGATGCTGCTACAACTGAATAGAAACCTCTTTCCAGTTGCAATGACACAGCTATGCTAAAAACACTTGTTCTTGATCTTACACAGAAAACTTCCCAAAGCTCCTAAGATTTTGCACAAAGAAATATACTGAGACAGCAGAATTACAGAATTACATCAAATGACAGTTTTGAACCTAAATACAGACTTCAATAATTTGACCTTTGGCTAATTGAAGTGAAAGCTGCAAAGAGGCAAAGCTGTTGCAAGAGTGTGACACAGGTTAACATTTACATATCTAAAACCTGTCAAGGGGAAGTCAGAAACAGAAAAGAGATCAACAAGCAGATCTAGGTCTAAAAATTTCCCTGAAAGCAAAATCAAATGACTCATTTTAAAACCAGTAGGCAGCAAACTAAAGGAATAAGGAGAGAGGTTTAGCATAGCGGCTACGAAACCTGCACATGGCTGTAGCAACAATTAACACCATAGCTTCAGCGCTAGCTCTCCGTAGGGTTTTGTAATTGGATATTTCTGTGCCCATATCCAGACTGGAGGTAAAGTTCAGCGGTCTTCATACATTTCTGCTGTCAAGTAGGAACCATGGCAATTAACATAGCAGGCTACGCTAATGACCCAGCCCAGCAAAGGCCTTTGCACAGCAATTGACTGGCACTTAAAGCTACAAGCGGAGGCATGCTTATCCGGTGTCTCACAACATCCTACATCTGAGATGCAAACTTGTAGGTCATTCTATTGGGCAGATTTGTGATTTAGATTAGATAACTACATTAAAACTAGATAACATGGGTAACTCCAAAAACTTCTGACCCAGAAGAAAATAGCAGGGGTAATTAGATAACAGTGCAATAACATATAAATTTTTTTTAGTTAGTCTCATTTTTGCAGTACTACAGGCCTTTGCACCCCAGTGAAAGGGAGCATGATTTCTTTACTTGTCCAACTGAGTTATTTCTGAATATAAGAGACAGAGGACCACTATCAAATTTTGTGTTTGTTAGACCCTTGTCAGACAGTCTAAAGTGAGAAATGAAGATGGATAGCTGGGTGCGCGACTACACTAACTACTGAGGGCAAGCACACACACACACACACACTCAAACAATACTTTCATTTAAAGGACTAGTGAAGTTGGCTACGGCATCTGCCTTTCACGCCTCTCTCCAACGAAGCATGGTGGCGCCGCCAGAAGCAAAATGGAGATTCATTGCTTTCTCATTGCCGTATGCGGGATGTTTGAAAGTACGTGCATCTCTCTGCGTAATATACAGTTCAGCTTTCTCTGCTCAGTATAAAATGGAACAGCACCCTTGTATAGCTGCAAACATGGCCTTGGAGATTTTTTTTTTTCATTGATCTGTTTTTATTGTACATGATCATTTCCCCTATTTTTACATTGTTCACACATACATTCAAATGGAGTATATTTTGAAAGGCTATGCTGTATGCTAATCGTTCACGTCAAAATTGAAGTATACTTTTGGGCTTAATGCTCACTTATAGTTAATCTTTAAAAACACAAAAAAAAGTTGCGATGAAATGGATGTAACGACTAATCATTTCTACTGTATTGTGATGTATTTTCTAGTGTATTGGAAAAATGTATGGTGGAGATTTGGTTCCATGCTTGCAGGGCTGACGGACTAAATGATTGGAGAGAGAAGTCTGTCATTTCCACTGGAAGATCCAATTATGACATTTCCATGCTTACTTTAATACCAGTGTTAATTGTAGCTAAATCTTTAGCTAATCTCAAAATGAAAATCCATTTCCATGCTGTAAATTATAATGTTATAATGCTTAAAATTGCTATTTTAAAATTTAAATTGTAAACAATTAATTTAAATTTAAGTGTTTTATGTTCACCAAATAGTATTGAAATGAAACCAATACTATGGTTATCAATACAAGTCCCAAAATGTAATCACAATGTGTTGACAATTTTATTTAGACATTTTTCTTTCAGGAAAAAAAATCAAGTATAATATCCTCAAGTATGTCAAGAAAATCAGTGAAACAATCTTCAAGTAGAGTCAAGAAAATCAGTGAAACAATCCATAGTTTACCTCAAAAGCAAAGTAACAAAGGTACATCCAAACAATCTTTGCTTCATTGCCAAAACAAGCCTAAATGAAACTTAATTCTACACAACAAAAACACACCTGTTTGGATAGAAGAACCCAAGCCTCTATTGATTGTTACTCTGAGTCTGGAGGAAGTATGCAAGACAGAAATGGCACGTTGCTCAATCAACCAATTAATTCACTCAGCTGAGCTCGCTTCACTAAAGCCAGATGCTGTGCATAAGTGGTGGCCTCCAGTCATCTCCTGACCAGTGGGATAAAATACGTCCCCTGCGCATTCTTCCTCTGTCATTCTCTCTGAAAGAGAGCTCATAATGACAGCTGTGGCCCGATCTCAACAGTTGAAGTTGTGTGATTGATCTCTCCGTCCCCCTTGCAGGCTTTTTAATTTATTTTTCCTTTCAGAGCACATGCTCTGATCACTCTGGTCTTTTTCCAATTCAAACCCTACAAAACACTGAGCAGCCTCCAGTTTGTCCTGTCTAAATGTCATTCTTCTTTAATCCTTCCATCCTTTCAGAAATCACTCAGGCCAACACTCTGTAGCACGTCATCTTATTGATGTGAAACACCATGTGCTAACCAGGTGTGATGCGTTGCGTTTCTAGCCGGTCTACACTGAAAATAAAAATGATTCCAAATGCACAAATGAGCGGGATTTTATAATACCATAAATAGTGTGAGAAGTGTGTCCAAAATTTTTTTTTGAAAAAGCACAGCGAGGCATAGTGCACTAACAGTACACTTCCTCAACTACAAAATAAGTGTGGATATTTTATGTACTCAACAGATTTCCCTATGTAGCAGAAGAGGAGAGGCTAAACATGCTAAAGCTATCAGACTGGTTTGAAGCATAATATCCGATAAATAAAAAAACAAACAGCAAATGCTAATAAAACCTGTTAGGTATTGTACTTCTCTTCGCATGGTGCAATCAATTCTTGCCGGAAGGAAAAAATTACTTATTTTTATATTTACAATAGAACTAGCTTAGTTGCATGTACAAAATATGATAGTATTGTACAATTACAATAAAATAATAAATAACAGCATCAGTTTACATTACCTTCATAAACTGAATAAAAACAAAGCAAAAACACCAGATTTTTAGTAGTGTTAAAAAAAAAAGGTATTTTCTGTATTTTTTTACTTGCCATCTTGCTCCGAGCAAAGCAATTTGAATGCAACTGACGTCATAATTACGGCTTCCCAACTCATAAATATAAACTTCCCAGGAGGACAAGAACATACCATGAAATGAATACACTAGATAGCATTGTGTATAGTGAATGTACATCATTTGGGACACATCTATTTACAAAGTGCCCTTTTCGTGGCTGTTCAGGACAGAAGCACAATTTTGAAAGACTTTCAATGTTCAAAGATGTTTATTGGGCCAAAATGGTGCAGTTATGATATTTCCAGCAGGGGCAAACAGGGCTGTGCAAATTAGCAAAACCTTGACCTCTTGGGTGTGACGGGTGTTTGATGTGGTAGCTGTGAAGAAAGAAGCGTTCAATACTCACTGTGGCTGACTGATTGCAGGTGGACAGTTTTCGAGATCTGCTCCTCATAATTAGGAGTGCAGGACTTCCTGCTGACCTTGGACTTGAAGAGTGTGTTTACGAGCGTTGACTTCCCCAGACCGCTCTGACCTGTCAATGAAAACGAGAACAGATTTAATGGCTTTTGTTTGTAAACTGCAGTGAAGTACAATTAACTGCATATGTAGCAGACCCTGGGCACGTTTATTTGCAGGACGACCTTTGCTTAGCATTAGCGGGGGGGATAAAACTTTATTACTGCACACAGATAAGATGGCACACATAAAATTGAGGTCATAAAGTATCACATGACCAGGCAGCGCAGGCCTCCAGGGTTTACATAAGCCCTTGATACTGCAAATCATCGGTGATGTAATAGGGCCAGGTCAAGCCAAGGCAAAGTGCTTTAGCGTCTTATCTGGTGGGTGTCCAAACTCACTGACAACACCACACCGCCGGGAGCTTTGGGGAGCTTTTCCACTTAATGACTCTTTCACACTAGTCCTCACGGAGATCAGATCAGAGCGAGGAAGCTATTACCAGAGAGGGAGCCTTATCAAGGCCATCTCAATTCACACAAATAAGGGTAAATCTATGGGGCCACCTTCATAGCCTCAAAGGACATGTGCTCTGTTAATGTGAGCCGCTTAGTATTGAGTGCTGATGATGGGCAGTGTGTGTTCTGTCTCGCTTAGAGGGCCCCTCGGGCCTACCGGTCAGCTTCCTGTTCGCAGGGCAGGGGTGGGGAATGTGCTAAATGCTCTCACCGTTCCGTTTCTAACTGTTGAGAGGCCTGGGCGCCTGGGAAGCTGTCAATGGATGAAAAGATTTGACAGAGACAGACGACAGAGCCAGGGAGATCTGGCTCCTCCATCATTGCCCACCTCAACAGAGGCTTTGATGGATTTACGCCATGGCCTCTTACCATGGAAGGCAGTTGACATCAAATTTATGAGGAACTGACATCCCACGTTGTGTGTATCCTCCTGGGCCTATTTGATTTACCAGTTCAGACAATGCCTGAGCAAAGCAGGGCTTCCTGAAGATTTCAGTGTAGTCACACATAGGCTACTGTACCTGGTCTATAGGGATGGGAACAAGAGGTTTTGATTTCCCTAAATGATTCTTATACCATTTTGGAAGAAATATTAATAAATATCTGGAAAAAAGAAATGCAAATCCATTGCCAAATTTTGATTACATTTTTGCGCCATACTTTTTTTGGACACATTGTCATATGAACAACTAGTCAGTAACTACGCTGATTTAGGCTGCAAGTGTTTAAAACCAGTCAGAACCAATTCATGCGTTTGGGAATCAGACTACTCTATTTGCCCTGCATCTTTTTGATTCACTAACAAGAACCGACTCATTCATTCATGATTCAGACTTCACCTGTCGTGCTGTATATTTTTGATTCACTAAAAAGATCTGGCTCATAAGACTATTTAATTTTGCAAAAGGACTGCACTGGTCATGCTTTGTTGCAATTTAGAGTATTTTAGTACACCCTGTTGAAAAAAAGTAGTAGTTTAAACCCAGTCAGGTGCTTGTCTGAGTCATGCATTGACACATTCACCCAGAAGCACCGCGTTGTAACAGCCTGTCATTTACCACAACCACATGAAACTCTTAACAAATTCAGGTAGTAATTTTACCAGTGTCATATGTGTTTAACTCCAGTTGATTTCTCAAAAGCATTTCAAATGGTGAAAACACATCTCCTCTGAGACACTTTGAAGCACAATTTACAAAGCTTTTCTTTGAACACAATATCTACAAAGCCCCATTGACTTGAGGGCGACAACAAAGCTGAATGTATTGACTGCATTAAAAATGTCAGAATATGCTAAACTCGTATCTGGGAGCAGACTGCTATTTGACTTATGGGAAACTGGGAGACTCGCAGTAGTTTAAGCCCAGAGGCTACAAAAAGGTCCTGACCTTTACAACTGAGGACAAACTACACAGACCAACAGACTCCAAGTGCTACCATAAGTGTGTGCGACTCTCGGATAAGACCATCCCAGGGCAGGAAAATGTGGACAGGCGAGCGTAGCAAGCCAAACTAATCCTGTAGAGTTTCCTCCGCTCCTGCGGTTTCATCCTGTTGTGTATATCTTGCTTTCGCACAATTCCTCCTCTTCCTGTATCTTGTCAAGTTTGCATTCACTGTCATGTCATGCTAGCTAATACATGCTAGTGTTCCCAAACACACCTTTGTTAGAACCCCTGCCCTTGTGCTCTACAATGCGCTGTCAAGGCAACAGCAAAATACACAAACAGAAGATGTACATAAACCATTCAATTGTTTTAAATTCAAACATTCCATGTTCAAAATAAAAGTCTTTTGCACTACATTAAAGGGAGAAAACAAATGATCTATCAATAGCTCTGTGCATCGAGAGTGAGTCAAACAGATCTTTCTTGTTCCCATTTTTCTACCACCATTTCCACGCCTGTCTCTAACGGGAAAGGGAGAGAGCGGTTCACCTTTGATGCATGTCCAGAGTAGCAGGCATGGAAAGCAACACCATACATACTACAATACCAATGCTGTAACCTCCACAGTTCACTGAACCAAGGAAGAAACTAGCACAGGCCAAATGTTAGAGAGCCAGCTTTTGGGGGAGTGAGCACTGGATCCGACCTGTTTTTGCTCTGCAGAATTAATCACAATATTGATCTGCTTTAACATGCCTTTGATCTGCTCCCTATCAAACAGGTTTCAAGCTGCTCTGGATAGAGAGGTGAAAAGCATCCAAGTGGCCAAAATGAGAAAAGGTGAAGACTGTTATTGTCATATCTTCTCTTAATATCATTCTCACACACTTCGAGCGGATCATGTTTAAAGCTGAAGTGTATTTATTAAATGTTTCAGTGAGTGTTTCTTCAACTTTGTCTACTTTATCAGGGATTTATTTGAAAAAAAAAGAAAAAAGATAGATAAACATCACATTAAAACTGATGCTTTAATGTAACTGATGTCATTTTTTTCATGCTTATAACTGATTTAAAGGCACAATATCAAATTTTCGCCGCTAGAGGGCGCGTATTCAAAATAAACAAAGAGGCAAAGGTGTAGTTTGATGACGCCGTGACTGAGTGTGGAATCATGGGAGTTGTCGTCTTCATCCCCACAGCCGATGCAATCCGACGGGACTCGGGCAGAAATCAAGTTCATGGATGAGCTAATGATTTATTAACATACTAGAATGAAGCAGGGTGAGGCTGAAAGCCGTCGAAGCAAAACGAGGCCGCTGAGCGAGCGTGACATAATACTCGAAAGCAGCGGAGCTTTTATTATGCCACAGTCGACCGCTTCCACTCCTTCTGGTCGTGCGTATGTGGGAAAAAAAGGCAGCACTGTTTTATCATACTAGATACATTTGAAAGTTCTGTTATAATGCTACTCTGTGCGGTCGTCACCGGTCTATTAAAACGCACAACATATTAAAGCGTCTTTGGTGTTCTGAAATCGAGGGGTTATGACGTCATTGGCAGGCGAACACAATGACACTATAGACACGGTCCATGTCACTAGTTAAAATTGCTTATTTATCTGGGTTTAAACATTCTTCGAAACATTTGGGATAATGTAAGTACACAAGTCAGCAAAATATATAACACTGTTCTAGTGGTTTTTGGATATTTTAATAAAAAAATCTTACATATTGTGCCATTAAGTCATAATGCATAAGTGTAAAAAAAAAAGCATTGCAGTATTTATTGTGTGGATATGATATTGCTTTTAAAATATTTTAAAAGTATTTGTATTGTACATAATTTCTAATCAAGCTGTAATTTTAGCAAATGTGTGAAAATATTGTTTAATATTGTGTATATAAGATACCTAAAATGTGAAATTAGCCTTAGAAAAATAAAATAAAATAATCAGCAATAATTTAATTTTTAATTTAATTTATTAAAAATGTCTTAAATTAAATACACTACAATTAAATACAAAGCCTAATTTAAAGGGGTAATTCACAACTGGCAAGATTAACTTTTAATAAAACTAGACTGTCTAAAAGGCATAATTTCAGTTAGGGGGAAAAAAAGCTTTTGGCTTCTCTCCTGAGGCCACAAGAGGGCGCATCGAGCAAAATATTATGCACGTTTCTTCAAAGCAGACGCAAAGTTATAAAATAACACGACTATCTTTGAAAAAAAGTGCATAATGTTTAAAATAATGTTTATAAACCATATATAATTAATAAAGTTTCTTAAACAATTAGAAAAAAACAGCACCATGCATGTATGTATAGTTTAATACAAAGGACCGAAAACCAATCACAAAGAGTAGGCTACTTTCTTCATTTAAAAACATGAGATACAGTGGGTTGTGGGAAAACCGCCATAAAGTCTTGAGACATGTTTTTTAAAAGTCGAACTTACATTAATTTTACATGGCTTTCTAAACATGCCGCTCTCTTGTGCAAGACGCGAGTGCAACGCTGATAGATGTCCCTCTAGAAAATGTGATAAATATGCGTTCTGTGTGAACGGCTTGGTTTCATTTTCGCTGTAAACAACATATTCGCCACACTGATGCTCTCGTTTTCCGCTATATATTGAATGAACATCGCATCTGCCGCATCTAGTGGGTTCAACTGGATAGGCTAACAAAAGCATTAAAATGCAATGACACTTACATTGTCTTCGCATTTCGTGCGCCACTGATAAGGCTGTCTGACGGCAGACGCAGATCTAAAAAATGTGGATTTTTTTTTTTTTTCGACGAATATTCGAAATTCGAATTTTTTTTGACAGCCCTACTATGCAGTATGCAGTAAAATAGTGCTATATGAATACAGAAAAAGGGATGTGGCATTCCCTTTTGCCAAAAAGATAGGGAAACTTCAACACCCATAATGCTCTGGGCTTAATCCAACTGTCTGTGGATGGGAATACAAAAATGTGACCTATAGTTTTAACAAAAACCTTGAAACTGTCAAAAGTCTACTGGATGCTGTGTTTTGCTGACAAAACAGGTGACATGGAGACAGAAATAGACATTGTTCATTTACATGTACTACTGACATTGTAACAATACAAAGCCGTTTAAATTCAGCGAACTTGTCCTTTCAGATGGAAATGAGACTGTTGTGGGAATTTTTATTACTTTAAATAATAATAATAAAAAAGAAAGACTAAATGCTCCTGGGATGGGTGGGTCTACCTGAGTGTCCAAACAATGACAGATGGGAACGGGGTTGTAGGACTGTTTTGGAAGAACAGTTTGGAAAGCTAGTGGTGAAGTCAGTGGTGCAGAAACGACACACTTCAGCTTTAATTTGTTTTGCTGACATCGTTGTGGAACAGCAGCTGATACTGTGCTTCTCCGTGAGACTCACAGCCTTTGAAGGATTTGGCAAAATGTCCTTTCTATTACCACTATGGAGGAGCTACCAAGGGGAAAGAAAGCACAAGCAAGGGAGATGGAAACCTGGCAACTCAGTTAAAAAAATTGAGGAATGAAAAAAGTGGAAAAGAAGAATGGCTCTCACTGGAGAGCTGGATGGCCTTGAATTTGTGATGCTACGGCCACCATAAATCCCCTTGGCTGGCCCAGTTGGGGAACACTCTGAGCCACATTCGGCTAAAGCCTGGCCCTGCCTCCCAGCCCACAGAAAACACAACAATAGCCCTTGCCATTTAATTAGGTAAGGCCCACATTCAGCCAACACCCCCTCCTGTTCCTCCTCCTTCCTGCATGCTTACCCTCTCTCTCTTGCTAGATGCACAGGGGGATTTTGGAGGTTCCAGTGCTCTGATTGGTCAGGCTTGAATAAGGTGGCCAGTTTGAATCAGGCAGATGTCCAGTAACTGCCCAGGACAGTTAATACCAGCAAGCTCTAGCCGGCAGAGTACAGCACTAGTAGGTAACCTGGCATAAAATCTGTGACTTTTAAGTCTTCTCATGAATTTCATCGAAACACTCTTTTCTATTTTAATCTATTTTAACATGTAATTTATTCATGTGATGACGGAGCTGAATTTTCAGCAGCCATTACTCCAGTCTTCAGTGTCACATGATCCTTCAGAAATCAATATGCTGATTTGCTGCTTAAGAAACATTTCCTATATCATTAATCATTATCTTATAACATTACAACATTTCATAACATTTTAAAACTTCTGTGTATCAGTATTATAATTTTTTTTGTAGAAATCATGTTTTTTTGATTAATAAAAAGTTCAAAAGAACAGCTTTTGTTTGAAATAGAAATCTTTGTAAACATGTAAGTATTTACTGTCAGTTTGATTAATCTGATGCATACATGCACACATATCATGTATTGTAATATTAAAATATTGCAATATAATTTGGCTATATCACCCATCCTACTTACTACCTATGTAATATTTGTTTTTAACAAGCTCTTTCTGAATAACAGTCTCTGAAAAGAGCTGAGTTTTAAACATTTCCCTTAACAGGCAATGGCACCATTTCCTCTTCGCCTGTCTGTGTTTCCTGTTAGAGGCTGAACTATATAGGCTGAACAGTCTTCCTGCCCCCTTCACAGACAACCATATTCAGCTATTGATGCTTGTGACTTTTTACCTGATTTGACACCTCAAATCTGTTCTATTTTCATCTTTGCAGTCTTGGATAAATCGTCCCTATCTCAACTAAGCTCATAAGGCAAAAACTAAACGAGGTAAAGTTCACACGTTGAGCAGAGAGAAAACAAGAGGTGTGAAGTCATTTAGACAGAGCTGTTATGCCTGTCACTTGAAATTTCAATGTACTATTCTGAACCAGGTTTGAGGGCTTTGTATTTTTAAAGGCTTGATATTTTTTCCTGTTCAAATACAAACTGGACATATCCTGCTTAAAAAAAACTGTTCAAAAGTCCAATTTAAGTCAGACCAATGTTCCACTTACCAACCACCATGATATTAAATTCAAAGCCAGCCTTCATGGTTTTGCGTCTCATCTGGTCCAACACTGCCTCAATGCCGACATATCCGAATAGATCTCTGCCCTTGATAATGCCTTGTGTGTCAGATTCACTGAGGCATGGCAGAGGATGTTCTATCTCCACCACTCTCTCCTCCACCTCCATCTCCTCCATCACCTCCTTCTCCTCTTCCATCCGGACAGGTGGCTCCAGATCCAGGCCCTGCTCCTGCGCCGTGTCTGCCGAGAGAGAGAGAGACCCACAAGTGTTAACATATACAGAAACCTCTCAGAAAGTCCTCAAACAATACTACACAGGGATTTTTTTCTTTAGAAAAATCTCTATTCCAAATGAGTCCCTGCAGTTTGTGTCTGAAAGGCTTTGACAATAATTCCACATATCAAGGGTACCCTTCTGAAACCTAAAAATTACAAACAAGACACTATGGAACTTTGGCAATGTGCAAGGCATTAAATGAATCACATTTAAATGTGATAGGAAAAAATGTGTGTACAAATATATAATAATATTATATTATTAAATCGTGATTTAAATGATATAGTATTTATTATGATATTGTGTTATTTAGTATTATTTATATATTATTATATTATTTATTCATATTTTGAATTAGCTTTTATTTTTATTTTTATATTTCATTTTTATATTTCATTTTAGTTTAAATTTAATATTACTTTTGTTGTGTGCTTGTCATTTTTGTTGTTTTTTATATTTCTATTTAGCTTTATTTTTATTTCAGATTTGAGTTTTTAACTAATTTTAGTTTTTCATCTAATATTTACATTTTATTTTATTTCAATTAAAAAAACTATTTTAATAGTTTTAGCTAATGATAACAAAACTGTTTAAATTATTATTTTTTATTTATTTTTATTTATTTATTTGTGAAAAAGTTTGTAGAAGATTAGAAATTACTGGCCTGGCTAAGGAAACAGAAAAAGCCCTGGACCAGGTTAGGTTAGTTTCCTTCAAGCATTTTTACACTGAGATTCTATTTTGAAGACATTTATCTAGCGCCCACGTTTGCTGACATGTTATGTGCTATAATGCACAATTCACCGCTTCAATTAATTTGAGGAAAAGATGTTCATTTTTTGCCGGGATTGTTTATGAGCCAGAGAGCTGTGTGCTGTGAGCATGCTCAGAGCATGCAGATGGAGATTAATACACATTATGATGACTGACAGGAGGCAAATGTAGGTGAGGCACAGATCGATTCAGACGGGGAATTGAAATAATGAGGACGAAGAATTGAGAATTGTCCATAATTGTGCTTCCATCCCGGGCTGAAATGAGGCATTAGATTCATTTGTTAACGCTTGATATGTGGGTCAGGAAGAGGTTGAATTTATCTTAAGGTTTACTCTGCATTCACAAAAAGGAAATGGATATGTAAAGTACCCCCAATGTGCATTGAACTTCATGCAGCATAGTGTCAGCAGTGGAAAAACAGCAACAAAGAGCAGAAATGGGGTTGCTGCCGGAATGTCAGTTTGTTCAGCTCAATTGAGTTCACTCGTGAGAGCGGCCAACACAGAGACAGCAGTTCACACGGCACTGGTTAACTACTGAGGCACGGACACCTGTCAGATGGCTCGGCCGGAGGATGCCCCATCTGACTTAGTGAGCGCAGCAGCAGGGGGTGGATAGTGCTACTGGACTAATGTTTTTTTTTTCTTATCCTTGTACTGTAGTTTATACCATTACCATCTTGAGACAGCTCTGTTTTATAAGAGGATTGGTAACAATCTCCCTGATAACCTCTAAAGTTGTCCTGGTGGAGACAATACTCCAGTCACATTGTTCAAAACAAAGTCAAAATCACACTATGTCCACAAATACACATGATAGCTGCTAAGCGTTGGGCAAAATTCTGAATTTAAGAAATGACTTGCTCTTAAATTATTAATGTTAATATGAATAGAATTAGCCACACCCACAGGATGTTGAATTAATCTTTTGTGACATTTATTAACTTATTTTATTAAGTTACTGTATTTTATTACTGTATTTATTTATAGTAAAATTGTATTTAATATGTATGTATATATAGGTATATATATATATACACACACACACACAATTTTACTTTGTCTACCTTACTTTTTTAATGACAATTTACTATATAACATACAGGATAGATAGATAGATAGATAGATAGATAGTCTTAGTATAACATTATTACACCAAGCATATTTTTACTTTTTTTATTTAAAGAAGAAACCAAACCAATACATTTGAGGCCTAATGCTATAGAAAAGCTATAGAATGCTATAGAAAAGCAATAAAAGTTTTTTCTGGAAGAGTGTTTTCAGCTTGTTTACTTTCATTTAAAATATGGCATGCAGTTGCATCAAACAATGGTATAAAGCTATTTAAAATATAATTAAATGTAAACTGTAATAATTATAATTAATAATCGCAATTACAATTTCAAGGGAATGATTGACAATTATGATTTTTTGTCATACTTGTGCAGCCCTAATATGAGAAGATCTAGAATATAAAAAGAGATCATCTCAATTTTGAGAAGACGAGCTGTATTACCCTGCCAAGACCACAGCTGCTTTCACACCCACATGCGAAGTGTGCATGTGTGTGTTAAAATCAGCTCATTTGTGTATGAAAGCATGGGACTGTAAAATGATCCCCAGGAAATGCCAAGTCTACTATCTTTTATTATGCATTGCTAATGGCAGTGACTGTGAGCTGCACCCAACATGACACTCTGATTGCTTCATATACATGAGTGTGTCACATTAACAGGTCAACAAAAAGTCATTAACACAAATGCAAAGTACACCAAAACAACAGAATTTATCTTAAAGGGATAGTTCTTCATTTACTCACCCTCACGTTGTTCCAAATTTGTATAAATTTCTTTTTTCTGAGGAACACAAAAATAGGTAATTTCAAGAACGTTTTATCTGTTTTTGCTCATACATTGAAAACGACTGGGTTTCAGTGTATAGACAAAAAACCACAATGTTGGCATGTTTTGGGTTGAACTATCCCTTCACAACAAGCTACACCATGAGTTGATTGCAACTAATATGATTATATGATCATCCACCTCGGGCACAAATTGACACATTGTTAAGTTTCTTGGCATTAGTATTTCTTAGAAGAAGAACATTGTGAAAGTGATGATGTGCTGTTGCCAGAGGCTGCAAAGATGTTATTCACCTCAATACGGTTTTCTCACGACTACTTAAGACTTTCTCATGCTGTGATTTAGGCCTGGCCACAACCCTGAGTATTGCTGAGTCACACTGTCCAATTAAAATTAAAACATTATATGGCACATGCAGAAGCTGATTAATGTTCATTTCAGTGAGTCAAGAACTATGTGTAGGACATCAGCATGCAGCCTGTGCTGCGTTTGATCAGCTGAGACCTCCGTGAACTGAGGATCCAGTCTGCTGGTCCAGATGACTTAATCAGCTATAAATATACCCTACGTCCTCCATCCACCAAAATGGAACTAATCCTGGGCTTCTTATTCCCTAACTGGCATTACATTCAAGCGATCCATTCAGCACCTGAGGATCTACGCAAGGCTGCATTAACTTGAGGTGAAGCAAGTGAATTTATGGCTTTGAACTTTGTGTAATTTCAAAAGTATGTGTTGTCACTGTTGAATGCACAATGTTTGAAGTACGACTTTTGTGAGAAGCAAAACTTATGCAAAAGGGAGAGGAGAAAGCCAGACTGTGGACTGGCAGATTTCTTTATTTGATGCTGTCTGAAATCTGCCTGCACTCTAATAGAAGCTGACAAATAAAGCCATGCTTGGAGATAGAGAGGGTAGACACAATGTCTACCAAAGGCTTGAGAAAAGCAAACAGAGTGAGAGAAAAGGGCTAGAAAGTAGGAAAGGAGTTGGAACTATTTAATAAAAACCTTGCACATTGTGTTTAAATAAAAGCAGATTTGTCCCCGGGTTTGCTCAGTGTCTGTTCTTGCTCTTTAATAAAACTGTTCACAGATGTGGCCCATCTTCATTTGACACGACCAAGAAACACAGCAGCACCCAGCGAGAAAACACAAATCACTCTTACTTACAAACCCTTTTGTACTCTTTTTCCTCATAACCCCATCAGTAAGGCTCAAGTATTCATTTATTGGCACCAAACCATATATGTGTTTATTTTAACTCATACTTCACTGAAATAATAAAAATCTGTTCAATATTGGTTTGATTGGCTGAGTCAGAGACCTGGGCAAGTACAACTATAGATGTGTCAAATTGAACTTAAAAATTTTACAAACTGCACTAAAAGCAATTTTGAGATATTGTTTAAGGCCTATATATAGACACAAATAGACACACACAAACACATCTACTTTAATAATGTGTCACATATGTTTTCCCCTGAGTCTCACAAAGACCCACGGGGCCATAAAAGTAAGAATGTAGAGCTAAACAAGCACACATTTTACACTTTAAAGATGTTCAGTTATGTTGTGCTAACTGCTAAATGCTAACATCTGATCTACAGCTCAAAATAATGGATGTTGTATGCCATTGTTTTGTCTCATAACCTCTTCCCATATGGGAAATGTCATCATAATATAAATTTAAATGGCTTTAAACCACAGCAATATCTCTTAAAAATGCACTGTATTTGGCAGATAATGAAAGAGACAGAAATAGAGAACTATCAATAACGCATGTTAATATGAAGCATTGATAATAGCTGTAAAAGTTTCCACGGCTTGTGTTGTCTTTTATGTGGCTCTGTACAAATTTTGAACAGTTTTGCTTAATTTAACCACAACTTTCTGTAGCTAGCAATGGAGAACACCATTTACTGCCATACATTAGCTGATAGCTAATTTCATGCCAATTACAAAGTTACACAGCAGTAATCTAATTAAAATGCTGGAAAACCTCAACACAAAATGCTAAAATTAATCAGTCCCAGGAACATGTAAAACCCATTTTATCCATGCTAGTCAACAATACCACAAAAATACTTTACATCTGAACCTCATCATGGCACCATTTTGGACTCTGTGCCAACTTCCTGTTTATTTTCATCACAAATTAGTAAAGCTTCAAAAGTATACTTCTAAAATGTTGCAGCACACAAGAGGAAATGACTCAAACTGTTTCATATGAGAGAGTGAGCATTTCATTATACTTGCTGCAAATGGCAAACACGCCTGTTGCATCTTGAAAAGGGGTAACCAATAACCATAACCAAGCTTCAAACATCAGAGCGTGTCAACCCTCAATTCCTTCCTGCTTGAATATATCTCAAATTACAAAAATAGCACAAAACAAGCCAACTTTGAAGACATCATTTTAGAAAAGTGTCTTCTCGGGCAGCCATGAGACTCTCCCTTCCCCCTTTTGGCACTGTTGAAGTGCCCCATTGCTCTTGGTTCCATTGTTATCAGAGGGGCAGTGAAGCTGAGACACACGCAAAGCCCATGGGATAAAAAAGGATTCTTACCTTCTCTCATTCACAAAGCTCTGTCCACACCACTCTCCCCACTGAAGACCCAGCGACCCACACCAGACAATCCGCAACTGTGATGTACCTCAAGACTTGTCCCTAAACTTTTGCTTTGTGCTCTGTGTAACTGCCCATGCACTTCTCCCCCTCTCTCAGTCTCTCTCTCCCTCACTATGGAGAAAGAGCGCAGGGGTAACGGCTAAAGCTGTTCACGCTCATTCACATGCAGATCGCCAAGAAGCTTCCACTAATCCAAAAGAGGACTTCTCCCATCCACCCCTCCTCCTCCTCCCCCTGCATCTCTCTACTGCCTCTCTCAAACTCATTTGCACACGAATGGGGCTGCTGTCAGTCGGCCGGCCCAGGCTCCCCTGCTGACCACACAATGAGGAAAATACGTAATTGACCCATAAAATCAATTAGGAGAAATTTTAGTGCTTCTTTGAATAGTCGGCATCCACAGACTCGCTCATCTGAGAGAAAAAGAAAAGCAAATTACAGTCACTCGTTCAGTGCAAATTTCTGTGCTGGTAATAAGTGCCGCCTGTGCGGTCATGCTGGGCTGTTTGGGCTGTGGATTGCTGTTAAAAGACATGGTAATGGTCAATCAGACGTGAGTGGTTTTTATACTGGCACAGAGCTTGTAGTTCACCATTTACAGAAAAGCAACACTGGAGTTTAAGTGCATGGATACATATTATTAGTGCACAGCAAGCCTGATATCACTGGATAAAAACACTGGTATGTTTTCATTTGGACAATGGACAGTTGTAATTTTAGCTGCTCTTCAAAACTATACAACTTCAAATGGATTTAATGGAGAAACCTGTGTGAATTTAAAGAGACTGTTCACTCAAAAATGAAAATTCTGTCATCATTTACTCACTCTTATGTTATTCCAAGTTTTTTTTTCTTCTTTCGTGGAACATAAAAAGACATTTAATCGAAAAAAAAACATATAATAAGTAATCATAAAAGCGATCCATATGATCCTTGCGGTATATTCAAGTCTTCTAAATCCATACTATATATTTTATAATGACCAGACTGAAATTTAAGCTGTCATTTATTTATAATCCAGTTGGTTGTTAACCACTGCGACCTGATCATTGAGTCAGTGGGATGAATTTGAGAAGAAAATTATGCCATAAATGAATCATTTAGGCCAAATGTGAACTGGAGGAAAACGACTCACTGAAAAGATGACTCAAAATAATGATTCGTTTATCCCTACTTCTCAAATCTAGGGCATATGGCAAGATTTTCTGTGAATAACAAAAATTCTGGTCTTTTCCCTCATGCTTGGAAAGTAGTGCTTAGAGAACTTTTAAGATACTTTTATGTTGCTTTTTGTCTTTTTTTAGCTTGACAGTCCCAGTCCCAGTCCCCATTCACTATCATTGTACTGACAAGGGCAGCCACAAAATTCTTAAAAAAATATTCTTAATCTTCACATTATAATGAAGAAAGAGTCACACAGGTTTGAAACGACATGAGTAAATAATGACAGAATTTACATTTTTGGGTGAACTATCCCTTTAAGGACTCCTCTCCGGATCTGTTTAAACATGAGGAGGTGAAACATCTCTGCACAGTTTCACTGAGGAAGTGTGTTTTTCTCACTCTCTAACTGTCAGTCTGACTTATCACACAATCTGAGTGTTTAGTCTTTATGCTCTTCATAAAATGAAGTCCACCTCATATAAATTAAAGTCAAGGACACTGAATATACATCCATGTAAGGATGGGGCTTTTTTAAAACAGCTAGCCATGAGAGAGCGTGAAAAAAGTGCCTGTGAGTAAAAGAGAATGTGTGTGTGTGTGTGTGTGTGTGCAGGTGAAGCCCATGCTGAGACGCTGTAAGGATGGTTTTATGTTGGAATCACAATAATGTTCCTTTGTTTGACACTCAATAGATGGCTGATGTATCATAGTGAGGCCTCTAAACAACACACTCGCGCTTGCAAACAAAAGACACCAGCCAACAACTAAACCACAACATGTACCTACAGCACTCCCAGCTCAATACAACAGATAAATATTGCAAACCACAACCCATTGCATTCAAATGACAGCTACTTAGCAGATTACACAAACCAGAAACATTCCAGAAGAGAGATTGGTATAGTAAAATATTAACAGAAATCAGTCTTTTACCTTAGCAGATAAGTGGGATCCTGGAGCAGTTGCCAGGCCCCATGTGCTGTCAGAGAGTGAATTGCGAACTGCTCAGGATGTCAGTTACGAGAATGTGTGAGTCTAATGCGCGTGTGTGTGTGTGTAAGGGTGTGTCGTAGCATGACCACAGACAGCACTCCGAGGGTGATGCATTTCCTTGCCTTTGGGCCTCTCTCTTCCTGGTTGTATTTTAACTAGTTTTATGCCACACAAAAGGAAAGCAGTTTCTCCAGCTCTGCTATCGCCATGGTTACCTAAGTGTTTCTCAAGAGTGGGATGGATGTTTATCCATTTTCCTTATGTCATCAGAGCAAGTCTCTGTTAAAATCCCACCCTTGAGATACAAGGAAATGTCTTTTACAATCCCAGACAGGTAAAGAAGAAAAATGCAATCCTTGTAAATAGAATACAATCTGCTGGGAATGCGTGAATGGAAATCCGGTATGAAATGAACTAAGAGAAGCCATTGAAGAGAGTTCCAGAAACAGCAAATTCTCATCCTACAGTGCCTAACCTCACACACACACACACACACTTGTGCCTGCAGCATATCACCACACAGCGCATCTCTGATGTTCTGGGAATTCTCTCTTCACCACTGACAGGAAAAAGCATTTTGATTACATATCACCACACAGCGCATCTCTGATGTTTTGGGAATTCTCTCTTCACCACTGACAGGAAAAAGCATTTTGATTAATGTGGCAATCGGAAAATGACCTTTGCATGCGGCAAGAGCTGTCTATTTTACATTCAATATTTAATCATTTGATAAAGTATAGAACAAGCCCAATGACAGCAATTCATCACTTTCATCTAAAAGCCTTTTGCAAACCTCCGAGCCACATGCAGGGTCTGTATGCTCCACTGCGTCTACAGCTAATTAACTGACTGAGGTTTGTTAATGGAGTTTCCTGCAAAGTGCTCTCCACTGTCACATCGTTCTGGTCATTCCAGGTCATTATCTGATGACTAATGCATCTTCTCCTCTTCGAATCCACACACTCTGGAAAACTTTGTATGATAAGATACACTTACAATAATTCTGAACCACTGCATGACAAGGATTGATATGAACATACAATTTTTTTTTTGCAGTTGTCTTACTTACAGGGATAGTTCACCCAAAATTATTTACTCACCCTCATGTTGTTCCAAACCTGTATGACTGTCATTCCTCTGTGAAATAAAAGCTTTTTTGAAGATATTTTGAAAAATGTTTTTTTTACCATATAATGAAAGTTAATGGGGTTCAAAACAACACTTGTTGTCATGTAACAACATAAGGGTGAGTATTTAATAACAGTTTTCATTTTTGGATGAACTATTCCTTTAATTTCATAAAACATTTGGCGGTACAAACATTGAGGTTATCTAAACAGAGGCGTTGATTTCTACGGATGTTGATATGGTTGAGTAAAAAGGCGAGAGAGGAAGAGAGCAGGAGGAAGTACGTGTTTGCTGTGCCACAAGGGACAGTGAATTGCCACTAAATGTCTCTATTACCGCTCCTCTTTAATTAAAAGCACATGCACGCACAGACGCTGTCAGTTCATTCATACTGTTGCCAGGGTAACCTCCCCAAAGAGACTGGAAGTATCGGGTTACTACGGAGATCTGCCGCCACACACCGTGAGAAAGCTGCTGGTTCTTTACTCCAGCCTTGCTTGTGTGGGATTCAAGGGGTTAATTCATTTAAAGCATCTTAACCTCATCCTAATCCAAGCATACTTAAAAGGACATGGCAGACGGAAGAGAAGGATTCCTGAAGTCTGACCCCATCCTCTGTTCTCAGTGTCTTCCACACATGGTGGGAGGGACAGGTGAGGACAGAGCGGGAGGACAGTGGCAAACTGCCGGACATCTGTTAGAGTGTCTTCTAAACTGAGCTGATGCACAGCTGGAGTTTCTGCTGAGAATTACGAGAAGAGAAGAGTATTACTGAACAACAAGATTCTACCAAATGTGAACTAGGCCCTTAAAAATTTCCTATGGTTTACATCTGTTCTAAGTACATTTTATGCAATTAAAATTAATTTCTGCATTTGATACTTTCCTTGATACTACACAGTGCATATAGTGCATATTCACTGTAATGTTATGTATTATATACAGTATAGATAAATGTTAGCTGAGTCATGTTAACTACTAATCTAAATTTAATCTAAACAACAAAACAACCTCCAACTCACAGTTTTAAATAATGGACTGGCCAGACCCCTTATTAATCTGGCATGTATAACTTACTAACTACAAATCAACTGACTAACTAAACGTCAAACTGACTAACCAACAAACTAAACTAAACTAACTAGCTCACTAACAAACCAACTATGTACAAACCAACTGACTAACTAAATATCAAACTGACTAAACAACTAAACTAAACTAACACACTAACCAGCTAACTAACAAACCAACTAAGTACAAACCAACTGACTAACTAAACATCAAACTGATTAACCAACTAAACTAAGCTACACTAAGCAACAAACCAACTAACCAACTAAATCTAAATAATTCACTTACTAAGTTCAATATTAAAATCAATAAGGGGACTGGACAGGATTACTAAACTAAACACATTGGTTTGAATCATGGATTGGTCAGACATTTTAATAATCTAGTTTACTAACTGGATTACTAGCTACCTAAATACCAACAAACCAACTCTCTAACTAAACATCAGGCTGACAAACTAAGTTAAACTAAACAACAAACAAACAAACAAACCAACTACCTCACTAAATACTACCAGCCTGTTTACATTCCAATCATTTATCAGTCTAAGTAATTTTCTATAAAAGTAAAGCAAGTAAAAGAGTTAAACATCAGATGTTACAGGGTTGGAATAGAGGCTGTCACTGTTTGACAGTCACCTGTTAATCTGAGGGGGTCAATATACAAAATACACCTCCACATCATACCGCTTTGAGGTAAACAAATGCTTCAAAGTAACAGCCCGTGATTAGGCTTATTAAGGATGACAAAGTCAACTTACCATCAACAGTGCACAAAGAGCCGAGCCGTGTCTTGCCCTGACAGCTGCTGCTCCTCATAGGGCACGATTTCCAAAAGTAGCAAAAACGATTACATACAGTATAAGCACACCAACAAACACACTTCTTTTTTTTACTTTCTATTTTGCTTTCTTTGCATTATCCGTTCACTCATGGATTCTTGCCAAGAGGATGTATTTAGGAGAAAAACACACACATGATCAGCATTCACTTTCGTATTCTCTCCCTCTGTATTTGTGTTTGTGTCATGGCCTTTAATAGTATTAGTTGTGCTATCATCCTTCAATCATTATAAACAGCCTTAACATACCCACTAACATTCAGAAAACCATCAATAAACATAAGGTGACTTTATAATTATTATTACCAACTATGGACTGCCTGCTCCCTAGAGTAAGTTAATCTAATTCACTTCATAAAATAATAGCTGCCTCTTTAGCACTGGTTCAAGATGGCAGACCATGTTGGTATCACAAGGGCTGAGCATGTTTTCACAACACATGTGGCTCTACTGAGTCTCGTTTCATTTTCAGGGCAGGATGCAGTTGTTCTTAGCGAGGGACGACCCTTCCAGGAAGCCCTGTCATGCTGTCCAAGAGGAAATCACCTTTCCCCTCTCCCCCTCATCCGGGCTGGTGAAAATGTGGGTCTAGAAGGTTTAGAACTTTGACCTTCTACACTAGATCTACAACACAATGGATTCAAGGATGAAACATTTGCATTGTGATTTGATGGGCTTTTGAATTATTTTAAATCAGTTTTTGTAACACATAAAGCAAATTAATATGGAAAAAAATTGCCAAATCAGTAGCCTAATAGTTTTATTTTACAAGGAGCAGGTTGCCTCATGGGGGTGGCCATGTTGAAATCATATGACCAAATCCTACTCCTTTTGTCTCATTACTCCCCCAGTTATTGCATACTTGCGCTTGTTGAATTAATTAATCACTACCAAGTGAAAAATGTGTAAAAAAAAAACACCTTTAATAATTCCACCAACAAATAAGTGATATTTTATACAAATATCTAGAAAATCTACAAATGTGGAAGTGGTCTCAAAAGGGGAAGTGTCACAGACGTTCTTCTTTTACTATAAGTCTTCACGGGAAACCTGAAAGCAAGGAACAGGAATGTGTTTTTTTATGAGTGTTGTTTTTGTTAACTAAAACTATTACAAAAATTCAGTAATTGAAATAAAGCTAATAAAAATATTACATTAAAAAAAAAAATTTAAAAAAAAA
>NW_015629044.1:373697-377316 GCF_001515625.1 Sinocyclocheilus rhinocerous
ATATATATATATATGATGTACAAAATTTAATGTAAAAATTATAAATACTGACATATGTAAAATTTAAACTAAAAAATAAATTTTACTTATTTGTTTGCCAATGACAACCTTTTAATTGAAAAAATTATAAATAATATAAATGCACACACATCCTGCCATATGAAATCTTTTCAAAATATTGGCTTTTCTTTACTTTTTTTTTTTCTGAAGAACAACTAAAACTCTCCATTGGAAACTACCTGCCAATATGGACCTCAGTGTATTCCAGTTGTGTGTTGAATTGTCTCGTAAGCTAACTTGGTGTCAAACGTTGTTTTACTAACATGCCAACTCCAAGAAGGCCTCTGCCAGGAATGTGGAGTCCCATCGTAGCGAGTGTCAACACGTAAACACCTAACAGGTCGGGGCGAGAGACACGTCGCTAAGAGCTGAAGGAAAACACACAGAGACTGCACCACCCCTGCCCAGAGCAAAGGCTGGTTATATAGAAATGACAGTAGCAACTAGTAATGTTTTTCCCAATTTGCTTTAGATGTAAACTCCTGGAAGATGTAACCTCCTTGAATATACTATATATATACAATTGTGAGGTGTCTAACTGCAACTTGAGCATGACCTGGATTCCTGAGGGGAAATACATTTTTCTAAAAATCACAAATGCCCCATACTACAGTTCATAAATTTACACCTACATAAAGAGATAACATGAAATGTGACAGTCATTTTGATTAGCTCAGCATGAAAAGAGTTTTCCTGGAGCATTTCAGTCCTTGGTAGTGCAACTGAAGCAAACAATCAACTATGGGTGGCAAGACACTGTCAAAAGATCTCCGGGATAAAGTTGTGGACAAGCACAAGTCAGGAGACAGATACAAAAAAAATGTTAAAGGCTTTATCAATGCCTAGAAGCAAACTGTGATCATCTGTGGTCATTTCGATTAGCTCAGCATGAAAAGAGCTTTCCTGGAGCATTTCAGTCCTTGGTAGTGCAACTGAAGCAAACAATCAACTATGGGTGGCAAGACACTGTCAAAAGATCTCCGGGATAAAGTTGTGGACAAGCACAAGTCAGGAGACAGATACAAAAAAAATTTTAAAGGCTTTATCAATGCCTAGAAGCAAAGTGAAGTCTAATATTAAGAAGTGGAGGGTATTTGGTACAACACAGACCCTCCCTGGTTCAGGGCATCACTCCAAACTGGATGCAAGAGCCAGTAGGAAACTGGCCAGAGGGGCTACCAAGAGGCTACAGCAACTCTGGAACAGTTGCAGAAATGTATTACAAAGAGTGGTCATTTGTGTGCATGTGACAACAATTTCACAAATTCTCCACAAATGTGGCTTGTATGGGACGGTTGCAAGAAAAGAGCCTCTCCTCAAGAAAGGCCACATGCAGTCACGACTGAGCTTTCAAAAGGTGTTTCAACATAATAAGGGTGATCCTTTTTCCAACTCAGTGATTCGGTTTTTTTATTTATTTATTATTTTTTTAAGAGTAAATACAGCTGGATAAAACAAAAACTGTGTCCGTCTTCATTTCAGGCTGCAAAGCAACAAAATGTGATTATTTTAAAGGGGGGGTGATTCTTTTCTATAGCCACTGTAATATAATATACTATATAATTTAGTGTAGTATAATTACACAAACACAAGTATGCATTCCACCCCATCACTTCAGAGATAGTAAGTCAAATAAGCAATCAATCATATGCAAGAACCAAAATGTACCCAGATAATCTGAAAAGAACAGAGCTACAGTTCCCTAGTACCCTAAGGTGTTCGGCCTTTCCTTTCCACCCTTATCCCCTCTTTTGACCCCCATTAGTGACACAAGGTCTCATTTGTACCCTTCTGTGCTAATGTGTAAGTTAACCCACTCATTTGCAGGGGAACATAGATGAAGGGAACAGCATTCCAGAAAAGCTGCTTTGACAGATCAGCATTTCACAATCCCACCCTTATCCCATGATGTGGAGTGGGGTTTGCGTAAGGGTCATTAGAGATCGGGCATCTATAAGGGATCAAAGGAGATTTGACCAACATGGTGCTTAACACCAATGAGAATGAGAACTCCTGTTCGTTTCGACCCAGACTCATGAGAAGCAGAGCCGAGTTGGTTTGTAGAGTATACGCTCATGGCCTGATAAAAATCGCGCTCTCTCTCTCTTTTTGCTCCAGGCACTCTGGAATAATTGACTCTTAATTATTGTTTTTATGTGATAAGAGGCTTGTTAAAAGTGAAATAAGAACAAATCAGCATCTTTCAGTATGCCGTATAAATTCCTGCAAAAAAAGAGCGCGCTCTCAATGCGGTGTTCTCAAAGCGATATGCGTGAAGAGCTGATTACAGCTTTTTGAAAACGTATTAGCATCACTCTGAAAGAATGTGAGAAAGCATGTTTTCACTCCAGTGAGTAAATTAATCTTTTAGAATAAAGGATTTCAATCAGTTGGACTAATCTGACTTGAGAACTTTGCTACCCCCTAGTGGTTGATCTGATAACTGCTAGATCAAACAAAGGCAGGCGCAGAAAAATGTCATGGTTTCCACAAAAATATCAAGCAGCACAACTACTTTTAACATTGCCAATTATAAGAAATGTTTCTTGAGCAATTCAGAATATTAGAATGATTTCTGAAGGATCATGCGATACTGAAGACTGGAGTAAAGGCTGCATAAAATCCAGCTTTGCCATCACAGGAATAAATTACATTTTAAAATGTATAAAAATAGAAAATGTATTGTTGATCAAATAAACACAGCCTTGGAGAGAAAAAAACATTTTAAAAATCTTACCGCCCCCAAACATTTGGATGGCAGTGTATAATAAAGAAATTTTTTTCATGTTGTGTATGACTGAAAAATATATATATATATATTTTTTTTTTTTTACTTTGAAAAAAACTTTGCTACCCCCTAGTGGTTGATCTGATAACTGCTAGATCAAACAAAGGCAGGCACTGCAGTTTCATGGAAGGAAGACCCATATGCCAGAATGAAAAAAAGAAGCAGCGGATGAAAAGGCAAGATTGGAATCCATCCATCAAACTACCAATCTTCTCTTTAAAGCTGCAGTTATTATCCAAAGTGATGTAAGTCAATCTCAATGAGTCTATCATAAGAGAATGTGATTGTTGCTGTTGTAAAAGGACAGGAAGAGCATGACTGAAATGAGGGAGAGAGTGTTTCACAGACTTTTCAGCTGTATGTCATAGCCATACTTTCACAGTATGCTTTTTTATAATTTCTCTCTCCCGTGGCACTCCTTCACATTGAAACAAATAATTGTAAGCTGTCAATTTGGCTGATTCTTAGACATATTTAAAATTACTGTTAAAATGCAAAAATGCAACTCATATAGAAAATAACGTGATATTTTTGTGGAGCTTAAAGAAAAAACAGCCAGTGCAACTAATAATATATATATGATAATATACAAAAAGAAAAAGTTTCGATGAAAATCTAAAGTTATATATAATCACATTAAGATTTTTATTTTGGAGGCCAGAAAAGAATACATTTATTCAGCAAGGACACATTAAATTGATCAAAAGAGACATTTAAATGTTACTAAATTTATAATGCTACTAAATGCAAATAATTTTATTTATATATATA
>NW_015629044.1:377360-401574 GCF_001515625.1 Sinocyclocheilus rhinocerous
TTTTTTTTTTACTTTGAAATACATTTTTGAAAATAATAATTATGTTTTAAGATGCAAGGAAAAGATGTCATTAATGTTTACATGATGAGTACTCAACTTGACCCTTTTAGTGTTTGTAGAAAATTGTATAAATTAACACAAAGAATACATCAAACACAAAGATAACATTTTTTAAAAGATTTATCCTTTTCATTATCCAATACATCCTTATTCATCATTGATGCTATATATACAAATCCCCAAATGTACACGCAAGCTCCCTCACGTACATTTCTACAAACACGTACACACCGAACCCCAAAAATACACCATTATGGAGCACAGCGGTATCCATTTCCCATTTTTCCTCTCCTCTAGAAAGGTTATAAACATTTAGAAAGCAGAATTGTGGCACCCCCGGCTACGCTGTTTGATCCTGACACGTTGAAAGAGGGTGTGATTTGTCCTGTAGTCGAGAGCACATCTGCTGTCTGACCTATATTTCCTGTGCTTTACGCAACTGATTGGAAAGACCACAGGGAAACGTGATGAGCAGGCAGCATCATGTTCCCACAGCCAACATATCAGTGAGTCTGTGTGTGCTTGTGTCAAAACGTATGCCCGTGTGTGTGTGTGTGTGTGTGTGTGTGGTGGAACGGTGTGAGGAGTTCATGTATGTTAATGTGTGTTTGAGCACAAACGCCTGCCTTTCCTTCCAGGTCGGCCAGAAAAGTCATTACATAAAGCCGCTGTCTTTCCACAAGCCAAAAGTCTGGGTCTTTTGTATCAGCCTTGCCACTATTACAAGTCCAGCCTTGCACTGTTTCCCCTGGGTTTGTTTGTTGGTGGAGCAGAGACAAATTGCCATGCCTACAGGCGCTAAACCGTACTGTGGGAGTACTGATGGTCCTGGCCTTTACACAGAGTACTGCTTCCAGATCAGACACCGTATCAGGTATCCTGCAGGAAAATCTTAACCAAACTCTGCTTCTAATAACCTGTCTGCTGCACACGGTTAATTACTCCATCACAGTTGAATACTACAGCACTGAGTCAACAAGACAGGCAGAAAAATGACTGAAATTCTCCCGGGATCAGAGTCCAGCTATTGAAGCTTGGCGCTAGGTGTGGCAAGGTCCTGGATGGGGGGCCCTGGGCGTTCTTTCTAGCTTTTCCAGGTTGTCTGGGCCTGAACGGACATCTTCCCAAGTCATGTCTCCCCAGAAACTGGCAAATTGCTTTCCACGTTGATGTACAGAAGAAAACCTGCTTTCACAGGATCTCAGCAATGGGATGGTGAGATTTTATTAGCATGTAATCAGTTAGATGTATCACATGCTCACCGTGTTTGCGCAAGGCGGCGCTCTGTTGTATGGTTGTAAGGATAGAATGGTGGAAAGGGTTTGTGCAAATTAGTGGCGTGCATAGATGCAAACTGTCAAGACAAATAAAGCCTTTAAAAGTTTTGAAAAATTGCAAAAAGCTGCAAAGTTTGAAGATTTATACACTGCTGTTCAAAAGTGTGGGGTCGGTAAGATTTTTAAAAATGTTTTGAAAGTAGTCTCTTAAGGTCTTATGCATTTATTTGACCCAAAAAAAAAACAGTAAAACAGTACTATTGTGAAAAAGTCTTATAATTTAAAATAACTTTTCTATTTGATAATGTTTTAAATTTCCATTTATTCCTCCAATGGCAAAGCTGAATTTTCAGCATCACTGCTCCAGTAATCAGTGTCACATGATCCTTCAGAAATCATTCTAATATGCTGATCTGGTGCTCAAGAAACATTTCTTATTATCATCATCATCAATGCTGAAAACTGCTGTGTTACTTAATGTTTTTGTGGAAACTCTGCAAAAATTTTTCAGGATTCTGTGATGAACAGACATTACAAAAGCATTTATTTGAATCTGAAATCTTTTGTAACATAAATGTAACTTTAATGTCAACTTTTGACCAATTTAATGCATCCATTCTGAGGATTATCAGCCTTATTAGCGTTATCTTAATGACCCCAAACTTTTGAACGGTAGCGTGTGTCTTATAGAAAGATTGGTAGAAGATCACTTAATTTCCCATAATGCATTCTGAATTTAATGTGTTGATATTCAGTTCAGTAAATTATTCTTCCTGCCATTCCAATGAATATTCCAAATCAACTTACTGTGGTGTTTGAGCTCATATTTTGTAATGTTTGTTTTAATTTATTTTTGTACTGCCAATTATTTTACCATCAGATTACATTTTATAGGCACTGGTTCATAAAAAAAACAAAACAATGAAACTTTAATAAACAGTTAAAATGTTGAGGGTGTGTGATTATGCAAATAATGACTGACATTTATAATACATCGGAGGGCATCAATCCCAACTGTTTCCTGCTTGGAGTCAATTTGTCCCCCCAAAGAGCTCAAAACAGCCTCATCCTTATTCCGTTTCCATTCTGCTGGCTATAGAGAGTAACTGGTCAAGGACCTCTGAAGCTGGGGCTTTCCTTTACACTAACAATAACAGGATCTCACCACCAGATGCTCTGTGTCTATCACTCCCTTTCTCAGTAGCGATATCCACTACACTCTCCCAACTCCCCCCCCTCCCCGTCTCATCACTTTCTTTCCATAGAACAGAAGAGAACAACACCCAACCATCAACAAGGTTGATCTTATCAAACAAGCCTGGACTCAAAAAGACTCAAGGAAACTGCTTTATTTGTGGTGCCCATCCCCCATTTTTCCATGTCCTCCTGGCTTCAGCAGGGTGTCTGTGGTCCTTATCTCCAGACAGAAGGGTGAAGACTCTGTGTAGCCTCAATTAATCTCCCTCTGAAATGAGCATTAGCTTCATCAATTTGCTTAACTTACTTTGAGAGAGCAATCGCTGTAATTGAGTGCTCATCTAATTAAAAATCATTTACACCCACAAAACACGTTTAGCATGTCGGGTTCAGTCCCTTTCAATAAAGCCGTCTTAGATGATTGGAGCTTGTCTGGTCCAGGGTCAGGGATGATCACACGGGTGTGAATGATTTTTATTGGAGGTGGCAAACAGAGCTTGTAACATTTACTATTCAAATTGATTTTAGAGTTGGACTAATCGCAAGGTGTGAGGCTGGCTCCCAAATCTAGCTTTTTTTTTTTTTTAAATGGTTCCATTAGCATACTTAGCATACAGTTTCCCCTGGATTTCTATTAAGTGTGAAACATCCAGCATAACTAGTAACGCCCAATTCTTGATCAAATGACTCGGTGAATCGGTTCTTTTTAGAGAATCAAAAACATACAGCACAACCAGTGAAATCTGAATCCTGAGCGAATGACTTTAATGATTTGTTATTTTTTTGTGATTCACAAACACACAGCATAATAATCAGCAAAGTCCAATTCTTGAGCAAATTATTATTATTATTATAAAAAATCACAAAAATACAACACGACCAGCAAAGTCTGATTCTCAAGCAAATTATTCTTAAGAGCCACTTCTTTTTAGTGAACCACAAGCATGCAGCATGACCAGCGAAGTCCAATTCTCGGGCAATTGGTTCCTATGAGCCATTGGCCTATGGCAGGGTTCCTCAAATCTTGCCCTGGAGGGCCAATGCGCTGCAGAGTTTAGCTCCAACCCTGATCAAACTCACCTACCTGTGATTTTCTAATGATCCTGAAGACATTGATTAGCATGCTCAGGTGTGTTTGATTAGGGTTAGAGCTAAACTCTGCAGGAAAGTGGATCTCGTGGGCCAGATTTGAGGATCCCTGCACTAGATCTTAAAGGATTAGTTCACTTCCAGAATAAAATTTTCCTGATAATTTACTCACCCCCTTGTCAAGATGTGCATGTCTTTCTGTCTTCAGTAGCAAAGAAATTAAGGTTTTTGAGGAAAACATTTTAGGATTTTTCTCCATATAGTGGACTTAAATGGTGGCCAACGGGCTGAAGGTCCAAATTGCAGTTTCACTGCAGCTTCAAAGGATCCCAGCCGAGGAATAAAGGTCTTATCTAGTGAAACGATTGGTCATTTTCCAAAAAAAATGAAACATTTTAAATTTATATACTGTACTTTTTAAACCACAAATGGATAACATGGGGGTGAGTAAATTATCATGAATTATTTTATTCTGGAAGTGAACTAATCCTTTAAAGTTTACTTCTTGATTGGTTGTTGATATGACAATGTATAGTTAAAGATACAAATTTTTATATTTTGAGTTTTTCTCAATAGTATTTTATATAAATAAGTTAAAAATAAATGAAATACTTTACCACTTTTTTGTCGTTTCACAAATAATAAAAAAAAAATGTTTTCAAAATAATTATTCTTCAGCATCAACCAGAATCAGACTTGGAATGGTACCTGATTGATTCCAACAGTCACACATTTAAAGTATGGCTGATTTCTCATCATCAAGGACTGGTTGCAGGGGGGGAAAAAATACATTATGAGGCATGGTTTTAAAGATTAATGATTGACTTTACTATGGAGCTTATTGGTTCGTTCAGTGGACAGGCCCGAGGAATGTGAATGCCAGCAGTGGGTCAGTGGGTTGTTCTGTCAATTGTAGACTATACAGGCTGTTTGTAAGCCTCACTGACGCAGGCGGAGGAACGCAGGCCAAAGTTGGCACACATCTAACTTTTTATGGTAACTGGATGGATTTCAAAGGCGAGCATAAGTATATCTTGCAAGAGCTTATCTTTCATGTTTACACACTTGGGTGAGTTTATTATGGCTTTCAAACGAGGGAAATACACAAGTTTAGTTCAGCACACGGATCTGGCATTTCCTTCCTCGTGAGTAGTTCCCCGTCCTGTCAGAAAAGATAAACACAAAAACAAGCAGCCTCCCATTATGCACATCTGATGCTGCGCTCCTCCCCAAAACACTATCATCCTTTCAAAGAGAGGAAAACAGATGCTTGGAATTAATAAGATCAGTTCTGCAACTTCCCTGCCCATCTACACCACAGATATGATGAGAAACTCTCTATATTTATCCTTGAACTGTGGTAGCTATGAATGACAGAACCGTCCGTCTACAAATTATATCAGGTGCTGTGGAAGTATCAGCTTCAAACAAACAGAGGGCCATTTGGACAAAGAGACAGTTGTTTACCACAAAAGGCATATAAAACCTCCTCTGTGATGTGACTTCAGATTCCTGTTGCCCCCAGGAAATCTTTTACAATTCGGCACAATAAGATTGCGTGTATTGAGACAGCTGGAGCTATGTGGGAACTGGTGAAGTATGTGTTAAAGCTTTCCTGTAATGTGATATAACAGCTTGAATTCATGGAAAGCTCCTGCTCACTCATTGAAAAGGGGAATTCACTAAGAATGCGGATAGTGATGTTTATCTGTGTTTCAGATTCAAGATTCACTACACAAATCATGCAAGTCAGTTACCAGCACAGAAGATCTTTGGATAAGGCACAATCTATAATGAGCCTAATTAATATGCTAATTCCACACTTTTCAATGCATGTATTTTTATGCTAATTTGGAGCTATCAAAACATTGATGGATGCACACTGTTATAAGGACATACTACTTTTATTCAGCAAGGATGCATTAAATTGATCAAAAGTGACAGTAATAATGTGACGTGGCAATGATATTTATAATGTTACAGAGTTCTACTTCAAACACATACTGTTCTTTTGATCTTTCTATTCATCAGAATCCTAAAAAAAGTATCAGAGTTTCAACAAAAAATATTAAGCAGTGCAACTGTTTCAACATTTATAATAATTAAAAAAAGTTACATGAGCAGCAAATCAGCATATTAGAATGATTTCTTAGGATCACAGTATTACTTTTTATTGTATTTTCGATCAAATAAATGTAGCCTTTGTTAGAATAGGAAACTTCTTTCAAAAACAAAAAAAATCTGAATGGTATAAACACCAAGATGGAAATTAAAAAAAAAAAAAAAATGTAAATGCTCATTTGAGGTGGATACATTTTTCATTCAGTAAAAAAAAAATATTTAAAAAAATAACATGGACTTGTGCTACACCTGAAACATTTACCTATAGAGGCACACTAAAAAAGTAATGTGGCCACATAATTCACTTGGCTGATTTGCTAAAATATTACCGAACATATCTAATGATGCGTCATCTAGCGTCCAGTCAGATGCTGGTGGTTGTCGAATAAGAATACAGTATGTAAAAGTGACACAGTTTAGTGAATTTGCCCCCAAGGCTTTTATAAGTGAGTGTCTCTTTCCCACCTTTTTTATGAACTATTATTATTAGTTCAGGCAATGCAAAATTTAATGTTTAGAGCTGTTTTTGCACATCAGGGCATATATTTAGGGGATAGACTCACTGTTGCAACTGTCAAAAAGAGCACATAACACCCCTCATTACCCATGAGTCACTGTAATGAATTAGTGAGAAAGAGCACTTTAGAGTTTACCGTTTCCTGTTTATTAGGATATGGTGCCTTGAAGGCTGATACAAACCCTGAGAGAATGTCAAAATATTACCGAACATATCTAATGATGCGTCATCTAGCGTCCAGTCAGATGCTGGTGGTTGTCGAATAAGAATACAGTATGTAAAAGTGACACAGTTTAGTGAATTTGCCCCCAAGGCTTTTATAAGTGAGTGTCTCTTTCCCACCATTTTTATGAACTATTATTATTAGTTCAGGCAATGTGAAATTTAATGTTTAGAGCTGTTTTTGCACATCAGGGCATATATTTAGGGGATAGACTCACTGTTGCAACTGTCAGAAAGAGCACATAACACCCCTCATTACCCATGAGTCACTGTAAAGAATTAGTGAGAAAGAGCACTTTAGAGTTTACCGTTTCCTGTTTATTAGGATATGGTGCCTTGAAGGCTGATACAAACCCTGAGAGAATGTCAAACAGCTTAAAAGATAACAGCTAAAAAAAATAAAATAAAATAACCAAGCCTTTCATTTCAGATCAGGAGAATAAACAGTCTGCTCTCAGACTCTAACCCTCGGTCTGTGACTGCCATTTGTTTAGACTTTTACAATAACAGAAATAATTGGCTCTCAGCTTCATCTATCAACTCATAACCTGACTTTCTTTTCGCAATTGTCAAGATAACCTTCTTCACAAAGGGTATGGAAATGATGAAAAAACACCAGCCTGCCAATCACCCAAAAGCCCCCCTGCTGAATGCACCAATCTGAGGTCCTTTAGTATAAAAGGGAGTTTTGGGACTCAACGTGAATAAAGAGTGGCATTTTTCTCTCTCTTGAAACCAGAGTACCTGCAGGTCTGTTGTTTGACCCATCTATTTCCCACAGCTCTGTAAGAGAAATGGAAACTCAGGCCCAAGAGAAAGATCAATCAATAGCACATGCGAATGGCCTTTTCAGATCAAAGTCAGCCAAATGTGGGCAGAGAAGCTGTCAAAACAATGGACTCCCTGCATAACAAAGTCTTTGCTATGTGAGATCAGTCCCTCCAAAAGCACATATTTCACAGTTTAAATATAGAAGGCTTCACCAAGCATAACAAACAGCAGATTACCGAAGGCACGAGCGAGGACCGGTGAGTCACGTCTGTAGAATGAAGGTGCGACATGTTACAGCACGGCAGAGCTGTTACCGTAACAGTAAAGACACTCCAGCCACACTCTGATTACAGTCCCTGGTCTGTGATTATATCCTTGACACCCAACATGACCATCAGTGAAGCCCTAAACCGCTATTTCTGCTCGTGCCAGTATGACTGATGCAAGCGGCCCCCTATCGAACCTCTGAGGTACTGTATCAGTCACCCCGCGGAGCAACCGCTCTGATGGTCAGACTTGGATAATCAACAAAGAAATGTCTGGAATGGAGCAACATCTTGGTCTAACAAATGCGGGGATTAAGTTGCACTTCTGATGACAGACTGATTCAATGAACCTTTGAGCCTATGCCTTGATTAAAGAATTCCATATTTCTAAAAAAAATAAATATGTTGAGAATTTTTAATTAAAGTAAGATGATAATGTTCTGGCTAAAGTTTGTCAAAAGTAGGGCTGGACAATAATTCAATATCAATATGTATCGCGATATAATTTTTTTCAATAACGGTGATATGATTTTTAAACACATTTCCGAATATATCGTGATATCAATTTTGGCCATATCGTCCAGCCCTAGTCAAAAGCATCCATTGTTAAGATTCTGCTGAATAACATGCTATGACTGGCCCATAACTGGGCCTTAAATGTATGATATGACATTTATTTACATAAAGTTGGTGTGGCTTAAAGGGACAGTTCAGCCACTCACGCTCATGCTCATGAAAGTATTTTCAAGTTACTTTCAAGTAGACCAGTAATAAATGAATCAAAGATAAAGGGTTTTGCGATCGAGAAACTGCCTGAAATATGCATCATCTCTCCAGTGAGTTTTTAAACACCTACTGGTATCAGAATCACAGATAGAATTATCTATTTTTGGTGAAAATATTCCTCTAAATCTGGTTCAACTAGACAGTCTTATGCAACACTATTAAGTTGTGCAGCCTCTCATAAATGAAATCCTTTTAATACAATTACAATTTATGTACATATCCCAGGAAAATATATTGGACACGGGCTGTCAGATTGTTGAAATTGCTTGACTAATTACATCTTTGTCTGTAGAAAGACCTATGAAGTCTCAGAAGTAAATTCTCAGCAGAAACAGGTTTTTCCCTCGTGTTAAATCATAAACTCCAAGCTGAGACCCCCTCCTCGCACTCCACCACCGTGCCTGTTCACCAGAGGAAAAATACAGATAGATCGAAAACGCCCCAAACCAGCTGCCATGCATTACTGCTGGCACTTTCTAAATCAGCAATTCTGTCCAAGGACCTGAATGATGTGCTCACTCCGTCACATGTTTGGAATGAGCTGCGTGCACAGCCCATTAGCAGATTGGCTGTCCGAGACCATATACCACTCGTTATTAATGGACAACATATATCACATCATATGCAAACAGATATCAAGTTACCAGCTGCTTTAATGTTGGTTCAAACTGTCAAAAAGAAAGTTTACTTGTTGGTGAAAAGGCAAACTTTAGTACAAAAGCTGGATTATCCACATAAACTACATGAAACATGTTAGTTTCTGCTCCACTGAGACTTCATTCAAATAATTCATGAATACTGAAACCACAATTCTACAAAGCTGAACAACAATGTCAGTATAACTAATGTTACTCTTAAGCGCTTGTGGCATTATTAGTTTAGGAAGCGGGCCAGATTTAACAAAGATTTCCCTGTCTAAAGTGTAAAAACCCCTCCCAGAGAACCTATGCATCCACAATATCAGGTTAATAAAAACCTGTTCTGTGTTGTTATCAGCGTATTGTGTTAAACGTAATAAGGTTAGCTCCTCGCACAGACTGTCAACACAACTGAACATCTGAGCTCATGATGTGTGCATACTTCCCTCAGGCTGAAAATATTTTTCCACTAAGAATTAATGAGTCCCATTCAGTTATCTTTTTCCCAAACCTCCTCATTTCTCTGATCAGTTACAAAGCCCCCTATAAGTAGCTGATCTGAACTCATTCACATCAAGACCATCAAGCCTCTTCTAAAACAAAAATGGAGGGCAATCCTGTGGATCACCATTATGTCATTTATTTTTGACATCTAAATATTCAACAGAACGAGATTCCTGAATTCTTAAAAAAAATTGATATGTGTGTGTGTGTGTATATTATATATATATATATATATATAATCATGTATATACTTACTCACTAGCATGAGTCAGAGCCTTGCCCAAAAGTAAACAAAAACTATTGTCACATTTTACTGCGCTGAAAACCCCTGTACATTTACATTACCTTTATCATCATCTGGCGTTCACTTAAATTTAATCCTTAAAACCAATACAAATTTAACAACAGTATTAAATGTAATCTTTAGTAAATCCCAGCTGTACATTATAATATGATAAATTAAACTGTAACCCTGGTAAACAGGCAAGTCGATCCCATTACTGACCCACCTCTATGGGCCTAAGATAAGAATACTGCTGCTTGTTAATGTTGTCTTATCTGCTAAGGAAACACATTTCCTTCTCAATACAAAAGAAGCTGTGATACGATTGGAAATGGCACCAAACACGGACCATAAACAGCTTAAAAAAGGAAGAAAGAAAAGAAAAACACTAATTTCCTGGATTCAAAAAGGTCTTGTACTCAACTGACCACCATACAAAAATTCACTTTTGCTCTCTGAACTTCATGTATAATTAGAAACACAGAAATTGATAGAGTAAGTAAACTGTTTAACTCAAAGAAAGGCGATAAACTTTTTCTACAAAGCAGAGCACTCTCTTGTTCTCTCCCTAAGTTGGAGGGGATAATGGGAGTGTGGCCTTAAACATCTGCAAGCGAAGAATTTATTCCCTAAATCATTGTCATTAGATCTAGAATAAATTGTGCTGTAAAAGGGAGCAACGAGCTTTCAGCCTTCATCAGGCAAGTGGAGACATGAAGCCAAGACCTAGGAGATGGGGGATGCAGGGAGAGAGAGACTTATAAGGAAAAAAAAATTTTTCAATACTGTAAAAATGCAGAAAGCAGCACTTTGACTGATAAGAAAAAAATAGCCAAGTTAACGGAATTTTAAACTCCGGATATGTGAGGAACTTCTAAGGTCATCGTGATGAAAAGAAACGCAGCTCATCAGCAGACTCCAAACATGCTTTATTTTACCACATAAGTAGCTGAGGCGGTTTCAGAAGAGAAACAGTCGTCTGTTCTAGAGGTCTTGCTGTATTTATGAGCAGCTTCAAAGATGATTTCTCTCTCTCTCTCTCTGTTAGAGGAAGAGAGCAGTTTTTTTTTTGGCTGTTTTTGCTGTCATGTTTTTTTTTTTACTAGCAAAACATCTTGGAGCAGTGGGGAGTGATACCAAAACAATAATTTAAGCAGCTAACATGCATTAGCAGAAATTTTTTTTCATTTTTACAGCCAGTTGTAACACGATGCCTGATTTTACAAGACCTACTATATATGTCTATATCGGTGTTAGACTTCAATAAATGTAAGAAACAAGAAGGGGAGAACATGAGTCAGTCCACCTCATCAAGATCTGCGCAACTTGTAAAATGGTTTTCAGTCATAAGTGGACTATTTAAAAAAAGCCCTTTTATTTCTTTTCTTTTTTTACACACAAAATAGTGTAAAAACAGTTCTCTGTGCTGCTAAAACATTGCCTTGTTTGTTTGAGAATTCCAACCAGCCCAGCATAGCAACACTGGCTCAAACAATGTGAGTTTGGGTGCAGGAATATATTTTTGGTTAGCCAATAGAAGATGGGAGGAATGTTCATTAAATCCAATTATTTATTTATTTATTTTGGGATTATTTTTTGGTGCTGTGCTGTCAAAACATTGCTCTGTTTGTTTGAGAATTCCAACCATACCAGCATAGTAACACTGGCTCAACAAATGATGCGAGTTTGGGGTGGGTCTATCTGTTTTCTTGGCCAATGGAAGATGAGAGGAATGTTTGTTACAACCATTATTTTTGCAATTCTGTTTGGTGATGCTAGTGATGGAAAAAATTACACACTTCAACCTTTAAGCAATTATTAAGAAATTATTCTAGAGCATCTGAATTTTACAGATTAAAACAAGATTGAAATATTAATTTGTAATTGCACACTATAGACCACTAGACCTACTTACCTCCTCTGAAGTGTGCATCTGATGGACACTTATGATCCCGTAATACTGTAGTACATAGGTCTTCAGCCCTGCTCCTGGGGACCCACGACTGTCCTGCAGAGTTCAGCTCCAACCCTAATCAAACACACCTGAACCAGCTAATCAAGGTCTTCAAGATCACTTGAAAAGTCACAGGCCAGGTGTGCTGAAGCAGGTCGGAAATAAACTTTGCAGGTTGAAGACCTATACTGTAGTATGTAGTAAGATCGTATTCATACTAGACTTTCATAATTTTCACACTGGTGTGGCATAACATTCAAAGACTAAACTGCTGATTGCTGTTACTGGGATCATTTTCATTGCATAACTGACTACACTATAACATAAGATTATCTGATTTTAAACACTGAATTTAATTTATGAAATTCAAACTAAAAATAGAAAAAATAAATAATAATCGTGTTCTTTTCCAAAACTCAACCAACACACCACAAATATGTCACTCTTTAATAATAAGGAACTGTTAAGTACGTTTTATTTACCCAATACAAAATTCCACATCGTCTCTCGTACCCATCACCATATACCGTGGCAAGCCTACATAGTACACATGCATACTTACAGAGCATACTTTTTCATTATGGTTAAGAAGCAAGTTCCTTATCAAATGTAACACATACTCTTATAGTCTGCAGAATTAGTAAAATAAATAAATAAATACATTCTCAAAAATGTACTTCAAATCATCACGATAATCCTATATTTTACGTCGTTAACATTAGTGTTTACTGATAGCATAAATGAAATGGGAAGCCCTGTTGTCCCAGGACAGCTATAAACACAGTTGGGAGCGTGTTGTGTGTTTGGCCTCAACAGTGAATGATCTTTTCCCTTGTTATCACAGGAAACTGTGCAAAGGGCCTACATATAGCTCAATGATGGGTGGATGACGTAAGGCCAAAATATAATCCCATTTCAAAAAATAAAACAAGTCATAATGCACATGGAACATGATGAAAACATGGGCGGGCATTTCCCATTGGCTCTGTGGAAGGGCTACATCCGTATACGCACTGCGCCCAGATATTTTGAGGGAAAAAATGAAAAGAAAACAAGATACCACCGAACCACTGAAAACACTATCTGAAGCAGATAGCATGACATAAACAGCACCCACATCCCAGACTTCCACCGATGCAACTACTGGGAAGTCGGTTTCATCCGAACTCATCAGCGCAGCCTTTACAGCTCAACCATCTGACAAACAGCAAACAGCACAGCTCAGCCTGAGGTACAAGCCTGGGGCAGCACCTATTTTGCCACACTTCCTAACACTGGAAATGATAAATCATTGTGTAAATGAAGTCATGTTTATGTTTCAGAGATGTTTCAGCATGTGGGCCTGGCTGCCTGGGATTAGAGCAGATGTAAAGACGCCCACCCTGATGTTAAAGGGGTCATATGATGCGATTTCCTTTCTCTTTGGAGTGTTGCAAGCTCTTGGTGCATAAAGAAGATCTGTAAAGTTGCAAAGACTAAAGTCTCAAATCCAAAGAGATATTCTTTATAAAAGTTAAGAGTCAACCACGCCTACCTAAAAGGCTCATTCTAACATGCCCCCACATATCTACGTCACAATGTGGGAAGATTTGCATAACACCGCCCAAATGTTCACGCAAAGGAAGGCGGCATAACTTTTATTCTCGCTGTAGTATTGTTGTTGCACTGCCATGTCGTGAAGGCGCTGTGTGTTTCGTTGTGAAAGCGAAACTACTTTGTTTGGCCTTCCAAAAGAGGACGATATCCGCTTCGTCATGCCTGGAGCTGATCCGTGCTGGTCGCTGAGGAAATACATACACTTTTTATAATCCGTAATTATGTCCCCACTGGATGCAACAAATGCCTCGTTTATAATGGGTTTTCATGTTTTTGTCTCGTTGCTCCGGCCGGGACAAGGCATCACAATATGGTAAGGGGCGTAACATTTCCGTCTTTGTAAAAATCGCGCGTTTTAGAAAGGCGGGGGATAGAGGAGAAACAATAATGTACAGTGTAATGACTTTGATTACATAATTGTAATGGAATTAATTATTATTAATTCATTCAGGTTTTGAAAGGACTCGGATCTGAAGATTCAGAGTCAACCTGATTCGAACTGATTTCAAATTTGTTATTTTACACTTTAAATCAACGGCCGTCCAGCGAGCCGTGACCTCAGTGTATTTTAACAACTTAAATCTTTGTATTTCCCTGGCCACGGTCAACACAATTATGATAATTTGTAAGCTATTATAGTAATTATTATGAGTAAGCTACGAGCTAGGCAGCAAGCAAGGGATCTTTTTGGCAACAGTTTTAACCTTGAAATTATATGACACCAACAATGATTCTTTATAAATGAAACATGAATTTTATTGGCTACTCTAGATTACATCAAAACTAAGCTAAAACACACACACACACACACACACACACACACACACGTACAACTCAGAAAATTGAAGGAATGAGTTAACGGATCTACACTGGTTTCTATACATTCGCGATCACGAGGTATTTTCAGTTGTAGTCCTGATACCAAAAGAGCTCAGTGTTATCTCTTGATTGGATTAGTCTTTATGTGCTGGGGGCGATTAGCAAACCTCATGATGGCTGATCGGGGCATTATAGTAGTGTCCGTATATGATAGAAATCCCTACAACAGTATGTGGAAAATAATGTGTTTTTTTTTTACCTTAAACCGCATAAACACATTTCATTACACCAAATACACCAAATAATGTTCTTTTTAGCAACATCATATGACCCCTTTAACTTACTTGTGAGACGCACAACCAACGCTGCTAGAAAGCTATACAAGAAGGATCTACGTGTCCAAACATAGTTGCAGGCGCCCACTGATTCCCTCCAGTTCAATGCTCTCCGTTTTCTCAGGTCAGGAAATGCACCCCTCTCCCCTCTGCAACATGACCCCAGGAAGTGAAGACAGAGGGAAAAACCCAACAGAAAGAGGCAAATATACAACATGTGGAGCTGAAAATTCCAATCAAAACCACAGCTTTCCCAACATGTACTTTCATCTAAAATATGTCAAAATTCATTACGGTTTGTGGTACACCAGTGCAACATCAAACATATTGCCATTTATATGGATCCAACAAGCACACATGTCACCATTTTAAGGCTTTGCCTTAGTTTCACAGAGGTGTAGCACACCATAATTATGTCATTAATGTTAGCAACCAACATTTATAGAAGCCTAACTCCATCCTCATCATTACTATTATTGATTCAAGATTTAGGACTATTATGTTTTCTGTTTGCTCATACGGTTTCTATCAACAGTCTTATCTCTTTCTGTTGTCTCACAGTGTCTCAAATACATGTTTTTCAAAAAGACAAATGCTGAATTTGGAATTGTGACGTGTGGGGCGGGGCCGGACTCGAGACTGGTGAGTGGCGCAGGTGTCGCTCATCATCATTTACTCCACCGGCCTCACTCCGCTCCCACGGCTCTTGGCCCCGCCCCACTCGTCACAGGAATGCATACTACTCTTACTATTTCTGCCATGTAAATATATAGAAGAAATAATAAGAATAGTTTGGTAATATGCCATTTCCAATTCAGTTAAGTTTTGTTCTTTTCTAATGCAAGTATATGGAAGAGCTGTGTGTTTGCCGAATTCAAATTTTATTGAAAGTATCCAAAAACATGGTAAATAGCTGTTGATGGCTCTAGTGATAGTGTTGCCACAACAACAAAATTGAACAGTTATCGTGTGTAATTGCGTTCAAATGTGGCTTTTTTTCAGTTGACTATAAGAAGCATTTGGAGCAATTCTGATCAACAGTCTTGCCCATTTTCAATCATTTTATTGCATAAAAACTGTTTGAAAAAAAATGGCTTTCAACATGATTTCCAGTTAATTTATTCTACTGTATAAGTACATTTTACAGAAAACCATGCTGCTCATGGAAATTTACAGTTTATTTCTATGGGGTGTTCTGTTAATGTTTTGTCAGCAACAGTAACCAAGGAGGGTGGAGCTTAGTGTCATCCTTATGATGAAGTCGCTTTGGATCTGCTAAATGAATAAATGTAAAAGTAAATGTACTTAAATATCTTTTGAGTCAGGACATTAGTCTTTTGACACCAGAGCGTGACAATACATAATGACCATGGTGCTGACTATGAACTTTCCACCCCATATATGCTTTCCACCCTGATGCCTTTGATATCACTAAGCTTCAGTTCTGAATTCATTATTGTCAATTGCTATGTAAAGCCATACATAAGAACATAATTATGGTGCCAAGACTCCAAACCCTGTCTGGACTGCACTAATCCCAACAGTAAGTAAGGTAGGTATCTCTGGATTGGGTGAGATCATGGTAGCAGAGATTGACACACCTGAGAAATTTAACTGTATAAGGGGCTGATTCTGTAGCCTCTGGCAGCGTTCGACTCAGCTATGTCTGCCAGGGATCACTTTACTGGGTAGGTAGTGATGACAGGCTCCCCTGAACTGCTATCACTGTTTGCACTCAGCTATTTGTTGATATGCCAGGAATTCCTCTTTTTTGTGTCATTTTTCTTCCCTCCTATCAAGCTTTTTTTCTACAGTACGTCAGTAAGATGCAGAAAGACAGCTGTGATGACAGCAGCACTTCAAATAAAGTGCTGCCTTTAGGCCCACACAGTTCTGTTTACTTAACTAATTGTGTTCATTGCAAAGGGCATACCTCCCATTTTAAGTACACACTCAACAGAAAACCTTTTTTCGACATGAAGCATAACCACCAGTGACATGAACAGTGACCCAGTTCTTATGGTTAACTTTAATAACCCAAGTTATTAGTAATTAAGACTCTTAAACTGGAATATTAAGGACACTACATCTTACCTTCTGATCTCTTGAGTTCCTTACGTTGTATTGCTGGTAAATCTTTTTTGATGCCATTACTCAGGGGGATGACCCGACTTGGCTCAGACACTGGCACCTTAGTTTCCACTTTGGAGAAAGAAGCAATTCGCTGTAATATGGAACCCACGCTCTCTTTGACATGGATATCGTCCTGATCAATATAATTGCTGATCTCCATCTGTCCTGACAGGGAAGGTGAGGCAGGGGCCATCTGGACAACTTGGGGCTTAGAGACCACATTAAACTGTGGAGTCTGGGCTGGAGACAGAGGCACAGGAGATTCACTGATGTTGGGTACTGGGATAGCTCCAGGAGGAGTGATGGGCTCTTTCTTTTCAATGATGTTGTTGTTGTTGTTGTGGGCCATGGGTAGTTCGGTGCTGTCCAGGCTGCTGATGGATGCAGAGGAACTTGTTGAGACAGTGGGACTGTTGGATAGTGTGTGGAATCTTGGAGGTGGTTTAGGTGCTCCCGGAGATTCCGTCTGAGACTTGAAAACCAAGTTGTCAAGGTCAAGAGGGAACTTGTTAAGGCGCACTGGATCTTTAGGTCTAGGTGACTGGGTGTTGATAGAGGAGTCCCTTGCATAGGTACTGCTGTCCTGAATGTTATGGGGAATTGTGCTCCACTGCGGACCTGTATTGGTGAATCGTGATCCAGGCGAAATCACTCGCCTCATTCCTGCAGTCTCCATCTGGAGGTCCAAAGAAGGCATGGAGCCATGGCTAATACCCATGGGTTCAGTTGGGATGACCAGAGGACCATCCAGCTCTGAATGGAACATGTTTCCATGTGAGGAGAACTTCTTCAGGGCAGGGCTGCCTAAATGTTGGGCCTTGAATTCCCCAACACCAACTGGATTCTGGTGTGGGCTTGTGTAGGAGCAGAGTTTTGAAGAGGCCTGGTACTCCAGACTGGAAGAGGAGCTATGGAGACTGTCGTTGTCACTTCCTGGCCCGGAAGATGAAGTGAAGCCATTGGGGTTGAATTTGTTTTGAAAAGAGGCAGCTCGGTTGATCCCAGAGCTGGCATTGATAGTGGGCTTTCCCATTGTCCCTCGGTTGAAGGAGAGACTGGACACCATCCTATTTCTCATAACGGGGCTGTGGGCAGGACTGCAGCTGATACTAATCCTGGAGCGATAAGGAGGAGACACTTGATTCCCTGGACTCCTCATATCATTTGTCTTGTTGAGGATTGCACTCGGGCTGATGGGAGATGTGACAGAAGATGTAGGGGAGAATGTGGGGATCTCATTCACATCATCGATATCAAAGGACCTCTTCAGAGCTGTATGAGGAAAAAAGACACAAACTTGATTAATTTTTAATGTAAGAAGACACTCTTGAAGGCTTAATGAATAATAAAAGACGTGTAATAAAATGAGGTAGGTTAAATTGTACCTAATAACCAAAGGGCAAATTTCAGTTCCAGAAACACTAGGCTATAATTTTTCAGGTAATACATTTCTAAATTGGTGATAATACATCAAAGTTTTGGACTTCTTTCATGATAGAAATCATAAATCAGCTAAGACAGTCATTTCCTGTTTTTGATTAAAAGAGGCACTAAAACCTTAAAAGGATACACTTCACGGTGAGGGCAGCCTGTAGCCCTCTCTGAATGGACGCCTGTCAGACAGATTTTGAAGGACCAAGCCATAATTACAATGGTGTCTGTGCAATCTTGCTTTGAGTGTGATATAACAACTGTGAACAGATATGCTTCATTCTAGCATCCAGGTTATATTTCGTAAGTCTTTAAGAGATTGTGACTAAGGTAGATGAAAATATTTGCACACAGCACAAACAATCGGTTAATAATCTTTCATACGAAAGAGTCAATAATTTAGCAGTATTGAGACATTTATACAGTGGGTACGGAAAGTATTCAGACCCCCTTAAATTTTTCACTCTTTGTTATATTGCAGCCATTTGCTAAAATCATTTAAGTTAATTTTTGTTCCTCATTAATGTACACACAGCACCCCATATTGACAGAAAAACACAGAATTGTTGACATTTTTGCAAATTTATTAAATGTCAACAATTCTGTGTTTTTCTGTCAATATGGGGTGCTGTGTGTACATTAATGAGGAAAAAAAATTAACTTAAATGATTTTAGCAAATGGCTGCAATATAACAAAGAGTGAAAAATTTAAGGGGGTCTGAATACTTTCCGTACCCACTGTAAATATACGGAGACTAGATAAATTAACAAACAAACAAAAGCATGATATAGTTAAGTTGAGATATGAAAACACACCTTTGAAAACAAACCTTTGAAAACCCATTATTTTTGCTCCTCATGTAAATGTTTTTCTTTAAATTATATTTGATTTGTTTTTCACCAGAAAACAAGACAGCATACTGATTATGAATAATGAATATGAAAATATTCACAAAAACAGAATTTAAAATACCAGCTGCATCAAAATCCACACAGAGTGTGAAGTAAAAATTATTCATGTCACCACAACATCAACATTTGCTGTCAATTAAAAACATGTGCTAAGGAAATGTACAATAAGACAGTGGAAACAATCTCTTGTGGGGCAGAGCGGTAAGTCTACACCTGGAGCATGTAAATTGTGGTGACACTGTATAATCCCCTCATTCTCCGAAGCAGCAACACAAAGCCGAATGCAAACAGTGCTTTTCGACCTTTTCCCTTTGTGAGAGGCAGTGGCTTTTCCTCCAGCACAAAGGACCAATTCAAAGACACAGTGTCAGGGGCTGAAGGCTTGGATTACAACAGTCCTTCACCGTGACTGAGAATTCCAGTGGTGAACAGTACAAATGTTCTAACAGCTCTGTGGCAGACCCAATTAGAAGTGGCAGCTTGAGCATTTAATGTACACACCATTGCACCATGTGATGACAATTGGATCTGTTTAGGCTATGATGCCATGAAGTGCTTGCAGTACTATCTCGGCTCACGTGCCATCATTGGCATATCAAAAACCCAGGCACCATGACAGAACATCAGAGGCATAACCTGAGATTTTCAACCCTCTTCAGGTGCTGCCTTGTGTAAACAAGCAGATATCAGTGTGAAGTTATCATAGCATCTCGCCCAGCAGCCCTGATTTTATCTTCACCCGGCAGGAGGCAGGGCTGGAGCCAGGGACACCGTAGGGTATGCTACCAATTAGAGTCACGAAGACTACAGGCACTAAATGAAATCACATACAGTGAGGAGACCACAGACCCTTTGTTTCAGCTCGCTCGTCACCATCCGCACAGCTGTGAAAGTTTAAGCCTAATCGAATTCCAGCAGCAAGTCCCTTGGTAAGGCCGACTGTGCATCACTACAAGCAATGTCATTCTTTTCAGCACCCCAGAAGACATTTAATATGAGGAGGACACCATTAGGGTGCCATTTGATTCAATGGAGGAGAGGTTAAAGTTGCCGTGTGTACTCTCACAATGGCACTCAAAGTGATGGAGAAGTGCACTTTGGCAAAGAAGTACGCACCACTTTAGCTGACTACAGTTTCGGAAAAGCGAAAGAAAAGACACAAAGCGAGGGAGGGACAGCAAACCAAGTGGCACAGTCTAACAGCTTTTTTTACGGTGCAGCACATGCAAGTGTAAACTTGTACTCCCCTTTGACTGAGATAAAAAGGGGCTGGTATCAGGTAATTACTGGCACCCTGTCAAACGCTCAGGAAATAATTACGCTGGCAGCCAAGCGCACCATCTCTTTGCTGTTCAATATTCTTTCTCAAAGCTTTGCTGCAGTTTAATCCTCTCTGTTAACACATGGAGCAGCACAATGCCTGCACAATCTGATAAAAGAGAGAAACCTGAGAAGCTCCTTCTTTGCCCTACTCTCTTTCCTCTCGACTGAGTCTCGTTTGCTGCGAGTTATGGCTCTTTGGGAAATTGGATAGATGTTGATGCCTCCTGTGATGATTATATGCTTCCTGTGAAAGAATTTGTTGACATTCCTTCATTTAGGGCATTTTGGGTCCTTTTGTAATTTCCTGTTAACCAGGTTCAATGCAGCTCGGGACTGTTTGTCCCTCTGGGAAAAAGTAGATTCACTCATGGGCTAGACACATTCCCGTTGGTTTCTAAAATAAGATCAAAAGGGACAGTTCAACCAAAAATTAAAGTTATCATTCCAGACAACTGTTTTCCTATTTTTATGTGTTTTTGAAACACAAAAGAACATTTCAACAGTTTTTGTCCATACAATAAAAGTCAACCAGGTCCAAAACAACATTGGACCCCATTGACAGACAGCAAAACACGGAGACATTTTGCAAAATATCTGTGTTAGTTTTTTTTTTTTTACAGAATAAAGACAGTCATACAGGTTTGGAATGACATGAGGCTGAATAAATGATGAATTTTCATTTTTGGGTGAACGATTCCTTTAAATGTTGTCTGCCACAAATAACCAAAATACCTTGCACAGTCAGTATAGCTGTGACCCCTTCTAAAGGAAGCCACATGAAAAGGAATAAAAGAGATGTTTCCTCATGTGTACTATGCGTTCACATAGATTCAGGATCATGCAGTTCATGGTTTTATGACACTAGCTGTCATGCTACTTTGGACCTAAGGTTTATGGTGAGGGGCTGCAAGGCAAACAGAGAGAGGGCCTGAGGATGATTGCAGAGGGGGTCGTCAAAGAGACAAGTGGGGGAGGTCAAGGGGACACCATACAGTCACTGATGCATGTATATTATCTATCCATGACATTTCTGTTAAACACATAAAGATCATATGATAATAAACAGCTGTAGTGTAAATGTAGCTCCTTTCCTAACCTGATAGTTCTGAGAGGGAAAGTTTTAGAGATGCACCTACAGGGAGAGTAAATTGTTGGCCAGGCGGATGGGGGGTATTGGGGGGGCAAGTTTGGGCCTGTTGCGCTTTTCCATCCCCCACCATCACATTCCTCACAGGTATTCCCAGACGACCCCTTGAAACACCACCCTAAGCACATAGCTCACTCTCTGTGAGCCCACCTCTGCTAAGGCACATCTGGAAGCTGAATTCCGAGCTGCCATTTTCAGCATTGCAGCGATGTGAATAAGGCACTGTATTCACCCCCCCCCCGAGGGCCATGAAAAGCTTTCACATAGTTACAGATACTCTCTGTTACACCTTTGTAGCCTTTTGAGTTGAATTTAGCTCCTCCATCATCCTGATCCAGTATAACTGCATGTGCTATTCAACACCAGTGTGCTTTCATTACCATTTCAGATTTGGCATCTAATGTTCCAAATAGGAATAATGATTAAAACAAGGGTGAAAAAAGGAACTCGTGGCTGATAATGGCATTTGATGGGCTTCAGTCCACATACACTCAATATGTGGTATCAACTGTCAGGCAATTACATAGAAACATGCCTGAGCCACATTGTGTTCTCCAGGATTCCTATGTCTTTCTAATTGTAACTTGGCAGCTTTTTGTAGAATGTGATCTAAGAGAAACATCTCAGAAACTACCTTTTCTAAATACTTATCAAAGGGTAAACAAAGGTTGAATAAAGCTTGACCATCTTGTACAGATGTTTAGTTTTGGGTGGATGTGTTTTTAGGAATGATAATCAAACAGAGGCTGAGCTGAGATCCGTCAGCTTACTATGTATTACTAACCTTCCCTTGCCTCCATAAACTACCATTTACACCCAAATACTTTAGAAAGATGAAGTTATAATTAGTGTTTTGTGAGACAGTCACATGGCAAATTTGGAAGGTATGTGCGCATACGAGTCTTTGAGATACAGCCAAGGGAAAAAAAAGAGGCAAGTTACTGTAATTGCCCCCAATCTAGCTCAGTCATAAATTAAATACCTGTGATTGACATTCTGTGCCACTATCTACAAGCTTTCTTATAAAAAAAAAATCAAGAAAAAATAAATAAATAATTAAACAATAAATACAATAATTAAAATAAATAAGTAAATTATTAAAAAATTATAAAATAAAATTATATCCACACTGTGAATTCTGTATATGAAAGATAAAATAAATACAAAATAAATAATTAAATTAACAAAACTAAATTAAACTAAAATGAAAAATAAAATACACACTATGAATTCTGTATATGCATACAGGGGCTAGCTGCGGTTATTTTTTTGCCCAGTGACTATATAGTGCAAGATTATACTATAGGCCTATAGTGTAAGTTTGAGCAGACGTTATTTGGACATCTATTCCTTAAATGGCACATTTCTAGAGTTCAAGGTCTAAAGTTTCTGGAGTTCAAGGTCAATTTGTGTCATGCTGAGTGACGTACACAAAAATTCATAACTTAACTTGGCAGTCCAATTTTTTTCTCCTCAGTAGTGTTCATATACACATACATAGACTCAGTACATAGATATTTCATACAGGCCTTCAAGCTTAGCCTCCCTTATCCCACAAGGCTTTACCAGGGGCCCTATATCTCGTCAATCTTTATTCTATGACTCCTATAATGCTGTGAGGAATGCACTGTATAAGCTGAAAAAGCAAAGAAAACCATCGTCCTTTGTTTTTATGTAGGCTAGACTTTAGTGAATCAGTACCAGGAATCAACACAATATCATCACATGATCCTGGATCTGCTTGATCAAAAATGTACCCTCAAGATACAGCATGCAGTCAGTCTCAAATTACACAACAGGAAGGTTAAGGCCAGTTCTTCTGGACATATTTTGCCTTTCCCTCATTTCCACACATTCACATTTACAGGAAATGCATCCGTCATCACCCTCTGAACAGCCTCACATCACCAAAGTTCATGCCTACAATTAAACTTCTACTGATAAGAAATGGATGACTGCTTTTCACAGTCACTCGACCACAAACAGCCATATAAAAGAACGAAGGATCTCACTATACATCCTACAACATTCCAAGAGGCGTTTTCCTCAGAATGTACAGCGGTTCTGTCTATCTTCACTCAAGCACATGGAGGCACACTGATCTCTTGTTCGGAAATGACCTTATTGACTGGTTTGAGGTGAAGCTGAAAGAATGTAATGTCCCTCTTGTGGCATCTTCTACTAGGAATCACATGGCCTGGGTATAAATCTGAGAAAACTGTAGAGGCCAACACTAAGAACACTACGTCTTTACACTTAAAGTGACATGGACGGTGATGATCCCATCTACTAGTTAAATCCAATTTTGCCTGTCTCAAGTCATAGTACTTTTCAAGAGCTTAATAAAAGTTAGGTGTAACTGACAGAAATCAAGGCATGTCAAGTGATTTTGTTTAACGCATTGACAAAATGTTGAGCACTGTACTATTTCAGCTCTAGAAGGAACACACCCAGTGAACATGTTTACTGCTTAGCAAAAGACACCTCAATCTTCCCTGTCATCATGTGTAATTGCCAGTCTTCTTAAGAATTAGTTTTTGCTGAAGCATCTACCAGAAAAACTGCTTCACAACATTATGAAGGCAGCAAAAGCGCTTCCTCAGACAGTATTTAGCCGACAACTGTTTCCACGCAGCACGCAAATATAATAATAGATGGTGCTTTATTCTGAGTGCTTGAACTAATTTGTTTTTCCTCTTCACATCAGCACCTGTCTAAACACTGAGAGAAACTATTGTTCTCCAGTCCCCGCTGTGTCCGTCCATGACGGATCTATTGGAAAGGGTGCCTCTCTTCCTCAGAAATGTGTGTCAGATTCAATAGTGGACACGGC
>NW_015629044.1:401895-404641 GCF_001515625.1 Sinocyclocheilus rhinocerous
ACAACATTCCAAGAGGCGTTTTCCTCAGAATGTACAGCGGTTCTGTCTATCTTCACTCAAGCACATGGAGGCACACTGATCTCTTGTTCGGAAATGACCTTATTGACTGGTTTGAGGTGAAGCTGAAAGAATGTAATGTCCCTCTTGTGGCATCTTCTACTAGGAATCACATGGCCTGGGTATAAATCTGAGAAAACTGTAGAGGCCAACACTAAGAACACTACGTCTTTACACTTAAAGTGACATGGACGGTGATGATCCCATCTACTAGTTAAATCCAATTTTGCCTGTCTCAAGTCATAGTACTTTTCAAGAGCTTAATAAAAGTTAGGTGTAACTGACAGAAATCAAGGCATGTCAAGTGATTTTGTTTAACGCATTGACAAAATGTTGAGCACTGTACTATTTCAGCTCTAGAAGGAACACACCCAGTGAACATGTTTACTGCTTAGCAAAAGACACCTCAATCTTCCCTGTCATCATGTGTAATTGCCTACAGTCTTCTTAAGAATGAGTTTTTGGCTGAAGCATCTACCAGACAAACCGCTTCACAACATTACCAAGGCAGCAAAAGCACTTCCTCAGACAGTATTTAGCTGACAACTGTTTCCACGTAGCACACAAATATAATAATAGATGGTGCTTTATTCTGAGTGCTTGAACTAATTTGTTTTTCCTCTTCACATCAGCACCTGTCTAAACACTGAGAGAAACTATTGTTCTCCAGTCCCCGCTGTGTCCGTCCATGACGGATCTATTGGAAAGGGTGCCTCTCTTCCTCAGAAATGTGTGTCAGATTCAATAGTGGACACGGCTGTGGTGAGGGTTGTGAAGATGTTTTTTGATGCTCTGCAGTGTAAAGAAAAAGGTTTGGGAGCATGCTGAGATAATTACAGCAGCACATTAGTGGAATGTTCTGACACCATCCAACTGCATTAACTTTTTACAACTTTTGGAAGTTCTTCAGAACAGCTAGATAGATAGATAGATAGATAGATACTGTACACTAAAGGCATGTTTGGAATAGCACAATTAAATTTCACAGCTGCAACTCCTTTCGCAGTAATACCAAACTACTCTTGAATTAAGCTATTGTTGTTTTATGAAAACAGAATTTGCATAAATAAATTATACACCTATAGGATCACTTAAACATGTCCTTTGATCTAACACTGAAGACTAACCAACCCAGTCAAATCAGTCTCGCCTCTCTAGTCATCCATGTGCTTAGGGTCTGTATGGACAATTGATGTTTACACTTTATACATCATCACAAAGAACATTATAATAAAACATCAAACTTTCATTGACATCCATAATCAAAAATTTAATTCCAAAATAGACTAAAAGAGACTTTTAAAAAGTAAAATAAATAAATAAATAATAATAATATACATCCTAATTATTAATTTATTGACGTATATATATATATATATATATATATATATATATATGTATTATTTATTATTGTATATAAACATAATGAAATGTGTTAAGAAAAGTTTTAGTTTTTCAAGTTTTTAAACACTTAATTTGTAAATAATTATACTTGCAAAGTTTCTCATAGCTCCAAAAAAATCACTTATTAAAATGAATGAAACACGCGCACTTACCCTCAAAATCAGACAATATCCCCTCCAGATGGTCATTGACTGAGATATCTGACATCCTGACTTCAGTCCAGGGAAAACTTCCAGCCTCAGTGGTATGCAATCACAAGAAATAAACTTTGCGAAAACAGTACAAAACCTCAAAAGATTTTCAAGCCGGCCAAAGTTTATCCGACGATTTTTGGGCTTGTGATGCAACAAAAAAAGTTGCGATTTTGGTGAGAGTCGTTTCTCATCTGAGAGCGCAGAGCAGAAACTCAGATTCAATAGAGAGCCGAAAGCAGACAACCCATCTGATAAACCTCCTCCTCCCTGTGAGTCCTGCCCCCTCACGAACAGAGTGGTGGGTAAAGTAACTCCTCATCCTTCACCCCACCCCGCGGCTACACCTGGAAAAGGTTTGCTACTTCTGTTCCGTTTCTGTTTGTTTGTGTGGAACATGCGTGGCCTGATAAAGGGAATAAGCCGAGAGAGAGAGAGAGAGAGAGAGAGAGAGAGAGAGGTTGGCGTCGGCCAAGTGCGGGTCATATTGCCACAATTGTACAAAGAAAAAAAATCAGCTGCACAAATTCAATGGCACACGAAACAGCAAAAGTGCAAAGTTAACAAACTGAAATATTAAGCCAGCTTTGGCCAACCAATACTGCAATGAATTCCAAATTTATAACATTTAATACAAATTTATGGAATGTGACAGCCTGCCTCCAAAACATCCCTGTCCTGAGAACATAGTTCATATACATACACACATATATAGGCTATACATATATATATATATAGGGCCCTATGAATTCAGTTTTTTTTTTTTTTTCCAAATTCCGTTTTTCTGGATTCCATTGTAATTTTTCTAGACTCTGTTTTAATGTTTAAATTAAATTGTATTGATCTAAAAGCATGTCTAATTAATGGAAATCATGAAACTTACACAATTTAACAACAATTTATTAAAAGTTTAACAAAAATTACATTTTCAAGGGCCTATGAAATGTTTTATTTTTACTCAAATTCATTTTTTTTCCATTAATTTTCTGGATTCCATTTGAATGGTTTCATTAAGTTTTAGTAATCAATAGCATTTCTAATCCCCCTCGGTAGAAATTGCGGACCAAAGGGGCACTTTAGCATCGGTGATTATA
>NW_015629044.1:404726-427489 GCF_001515625.1 Sinocyclocheilus rhinocerous
TATGTGTGTATATATATATATATATATGTGTGTATGTATATATAGAAAGCAGGCTGCATTTATTTTATCAAAAAGTATATAGTATTTATTTTATCAAAAAGTATATAGTAAAAATAGATTTTTTATAACAATATCAAAGTCTGTACTGTCACTTCTGATCAATTTAATCTGGATAAATTGTTAAAAAAAAGAAAGATGGAAAGTTACTGCCCCAAATTTGTGTACATGTTTATATATTTGATTTTGTAAATGCAAGTTTTGACTGGTCAAGGTATGTTTGACTTCCGAAGGGTGAGTTAGGGACTTACCTGTCCTGGAATAACACATGAATGACCCCTCTCAATCATTCTAATTGCCATGTGGTTAATTGTTAAGTCCAGAGGGACATGTTTATGTCAGTAAATGAAATGCTGGTTTTGTTCTTCTTAGATGCATATTTTCTGCACTGTATTCTTATTCCTACTGTGCATAGATACTGTGGGGAAAATGAAAAGGAAACCTCATATCATATTATGTTTGTCAGCCTGAATAAAATAGTGATTTCTAGAAATGCAATTACACTCAAATGAAAACACTCAGGAAACAGCTTCAGAAGGTTTAATCCAATATGGAGCGGCGCCCCTCATCTGAGGGATAACAGAGAGTTCCTTTCATCTTCCACGGCCTACTTTGATTCTGGTGCTTGTTTTCAAGAGATAGAGGTATTTATTTATATCAGAAACAGGAAATGTGGCAAATAAAAGTGGAAGGAGATTAAGAGTGGCCATATGACTGAGTTCCCAGACTCCACATTTGAGCGTCCATGCGGAGGAGCCAGACAGTGATCCTCAGTGGCCCTCATTAGCCATATGAGTGTAGTGTGTTAGGGATTAATGTCACGTAGTCTTTAATACTCAGTCAGACAGATTCTGACTGTAGGCTAAGAGTTTCAGTGCTTTGGTAGAGAAGTAAGTCCTTGAACCGTGCCGCTAACCACCTCTGTCAAATTACATGGGTGTCAGAGGAACGACAATTTCTGGAAGTTGAAAAGTGCAATTCTATGTATTTGTGAGCTGAGCAGAAAGGAAAGGAAAGGATCAGATTGTGTGATGTTTGTATTGTCAGCAATTCTCCAACATGTCTAAAGAGCACTGAAGTGGTAACAGATTTGTGGGGGTAAAAATAGATTTGGTTTTGGTCAGAGATATCCGTTCTACCATAGTAAAAAAAACTTGATTTCAAGGGTATTTAATAATTGTGCTCTCTGACCTGATGTCAAAATAGTTAGTTTTTTCCTGCTGTGAAAGACTGCTTTTTTGTTCAGTGCAAATGTGGCAATTTCCCTAAAAGTTTAATGAGCTTCCCAGAATTTAAACAAAAGATCTTTGCAACTTTTAAACAAATTACCATTAATGCGACATGTGTTTATGCGATATATATTAGACCTTTTGAAACAGCCTTTTTTTGCATACATCCGAGGTAAACAGTAAATGTCAGAGAACTAGCAAACACAGCTGCTGCAGCAGTAAATTACTCATAAACTCTCTCAATTTCCTGCACGCTGCAATTGACTGAAATGCTTCTCAAAACATTTGGGGAGCATTTAATCATAGCTCAGAGTTACTTTCCCACACCGAATTAATAAGCTGGTTCTCAAGCATTGTTTCAAAGGTCGTGACCGTAGTTTTATAATATTATGTATGTCAACGTTAATCCACATGATTTATGTATACTTAAAAAATCATTAAAGCATATTTTGGTATGGATATTTGACCAATGCAGCCTAAATTGTCATGGAATGCAAGAAAGCAAGCATAATATAATTATGCATTAGCCAAAAATATATGTTTTGTCTTACATACACTACTGTTTAAAGGTTTGGGGTCGGTGAGATTTTTATGCTCCCCAAGGCTGCATGTATTTGACCAAAAAAAAAAAAAACGTAATATTGTGAAATATATTTACAATTTAAATAACTGTTTCCTTTTTTAAATATATTTCAAAATGTAATTTATTCCTGTGATGTAAAGCTGAATTTTCAGCAGCCATTTCTTCAGTCTTCAGTGTCACATGACCCTTCAGAAATCATTCTAAGATGCTGATTTGGTGCATGAGAAACATTTCTTATTATTATCAATGTGGACCACAGTTCTGCTTAATATTTTTGTGAAAACTGTGATATGTTTTTCAGGATTCTTTGAGAAATGTCAAGTAGAAAGAACCAGCATTGATCTGAAATAGAAACCGTTGGTAACATCATTTATTTACAGTCACCTTTTTGGTCAGTTTAATGCATCTTTGCTGAATAAAAGTTTAATAAAATTTGAATAAAAAAATAAAATAAAAAAAACTTACTGACACCAAACTTTTGAACAGTGGTGTATTTCTTTTGGCACCCATGTTAGCATGTTACAGTTTTCACACTGCCCACACAAGCTGCGTGGTGCTGAGCCTGTTTTTGCCATGCATAACATGCTGAAATCGGCAAGAAAAATGAAATAAAATAAAAACGTGAAAATGCTCTGAAAGCTATTTCCCATTATGATCTTTTGGAATATAGGCTTTTAGGAAGTAGCATAGAATATTGGAATGATTTTATTTGATTTTGGAGTAGCTTGATGCAGGTTCCATATGCAGTGACAGGCACACAAACTGTATTAATTCTGAATGAATGCAGATTATTTCCACAGTTTATAGCTCCAGTTTGGTTTTATAATTAATATTTATATATAAATTTATTTTATGGCAGTTTTTTTTAGCAAAATAGTCAATGTAGAATTTCAGAAATAATTGTATTTTCTGTATAAAGCCACACCAACAAACATTCTGAAAGCACAACACAAATCTGTTGCAGCATTTACGCTATTGCTTCTTCCCTACATTTAGATCAGGCTTTTATGATATTTGCAATGCTGGTATACACCGACAAGCTCCTGGCAGTATTAAAACCTGAAGTGTCATGTTTTTCATCTTCCAGCTGCTTCTTTGAGCACAGACTGAGATGAATGATTTCAGACCGGCGCATATCAGTGAGCAGAATATCTGCTTTAGCAGAAGCCCAAGTCTGTTGAACTGTTCCGCTTTGCAGACATCCACTGAAGTGGGGAAATTAAGTGAAGGGCTGTGCAGGTTAAGTCAGGCTCATTGGCTGGACAGTGGTTGACCTTTGACCTCACCCGCCTCGGGTCACAGATAAGGTGCTGTCACCGAGGTATGTATTCTTCAGAAGGTGAAAAGGAGACTTTTCAACCCAGCGAGCCAATCATCTTGAAATCAGCACTGGCACCTGTGGCTGCAGGGCATGCATACCTGTGAGCATGTTGTCACTGCGGCCGACAGCGTTGCGCGGTGAAATATTTTTTCAGATTTCCTCGGCGATCAACAACATCAGCCCTCTCGCTCCCATTTTTTTGTTACCGACTTCGCATTGCCGCTGTTGAATTATTCAAAGGCGCGAAGGGAGCGCCGCTCTGACAGGAACAGGAGATTAATATTTGTCATGCTCTCTGATACGGTGCAACTGACCAGAACAGCAAATGGAATCTGATCAAGGAGCGCAGAGCAGTGTATGAGAGCTTTCCCGCTGTGGAAACGTGCTAGCCTGCACTCCATCCTCCCAACATACTCTTCCTTGCAGCTGCCTCCAGCCAAAACAGATAGAGGTGAGGTACAGCACAAATCACCTGAGTTTTTCCACCAGTATCCAATTATATCCTCTGCAGAGAGAGAGAGCGCTGTCTGTTCATGAGAAACCGGAGTGAACCCGAACGTGTTGCAGGAGTTTTATTGTGTGCGCCTGGTTGCTTTCTCAGGACGTAAATCACCATCGCAGAGGCTAATATCTGTGTTGACATTGTTAATTGATTGATCCCTTTGGGAGTTGCACCTAAAGCAAAGGGGTGATGGGCCGGCTGTCATCTAACCCTATCCAGAAATCTACTGGCTGACAGGCAGGAGAAAGCTGGCCTCTGGCCTCTTAGTTCCCATTATTCCTGTGACCTCCTAATCATTATCACCATCTACTGCATTGCACTGACACAGTCAAGCATGACAAAGCAGCTGGGGGTAGAGGATCGTGAGCTTTAAACACATAAGAGCCGTAAGTGCGGTCATTTGTGTGATGTAAGGACTCAATCAGAAATTACTGCCCAGGTGCAAGCAAGTCAGCTGGAGACCTGCTTTGATTCGGCTTGAATAAACGTGTGATTGTTTGGAACAATTGTTTGCGACCTTTTACAATGATTTGAAATAATAATAAGTTTTAAATTTAAAAGTGTACTCAATCATAGCTAGGATCTGTTGCTCAATACTTAGGCCACTTTTAGGTCATTTTCCATTGCTTTGGCACAAAATATATTAAATGAATATGTTTTTCAAATTGCATGAATTATTTTCTCTCTCAGACACAACCACCACCAAATGTACCCACAGGTCAATATGCACATTTATGTACTTTTTTTCTCTCTCGAAACTGTTAAAATTAGATTCAAAACTATACATAATGCAAAACTGAATAAGACAGAAATTTGCTATATTTCTAGAGTTATAATGTATTGAAATATACTTCATCTAAAAAAAAAAAATACTATGAAAACAATTAGATTTAGCTGAACCTACACAGGTGCTAGTCTTTTGGTTTCATTACAGTCTATATACAAAAATGGACATCTTAGGAATTATTTTGTGCTGTAATGTAAACATGGACCATTGAATACTAAACAGCAGAAAGCTGTCATTTTTGTTCTGTAAAGAAATGTAAAAAAAAAAAAAAAAAAACCTTGCATAATGCTATCAGTTGTTAGTGTTTATGGTCATTGTTTTATGAGTGACAAAGTGTGTTTGTTTAGTGACAAGCTTTGCTAGTGTAATGTAAGAATGACTTGATTTGAAATTTGTATGAAGTGTTTTGGTAGTTTTTGTGCATTTGATGTGAAATTGACTTCCGGGCTGTTGATACTGAAAGTTGGTAAGGAGAACTTTGTGAAGAAAATGTGAACTATTATAGTGTTCTAGCCATATATAAAAAATTGAGTTGTATAAAAAAATGTTGTATTCGTCTGGTCACATGATCTCGACATGGCCGCCCCCATGAGGCAACCCACTCTGTGTAAAACAAAACAGCTTTTATTAGGTTACTAATATGAATGGTGTCTTCCTCGCATCTGAATGTACAGGATTTGTAAACATATTAATCAAAAATACATTTCATTTATTTGTAAAACTATTTTGAAAATTTACTGAGCACTTTTAAATTTGCAGTTGATTTTTGTTTTTATTGATTATTTTCTGACTTGTTCTTTAGAATTTATTGATGCAATGTATATTTCAGTTAATCTGCATTATGGATAATTATCTACAGCAATATCAGAAACCCTTAAGGCCAATGGGCAATGGGATGTCCTCCTCACAGAATTAAGCATTTTCAACATTTGATAATAATAAGGAATGTTTCTTGAGCAGCAAATCAGCATGTTAGAAGGATCATGTGACACTGGAGACTGGAGTTATGGTTGCTGAAAAGCTAGCTTTGCCATCACAGAAATAAATTACATTTTAAAATATATTTAAACAGAAAACAGGTATTTAAAATTGTAATAATAGTTCACAATATTACTGTTTTTACTACATTTTAATCAAATAAATGGAGCCTTGGTGCGCATAAAATACTTCTTTCAATGACATTTAAAAAGAAAAAAACGTTTGAATAGTATAGAGTGTGTGTGTAACTGTGTACGTGTTCTTCTGGTGCTTATTTGATATGCATTCTAAATTAGCAAAATAAATCAAAGCTACATAAAATTCCAGACGAAATACTGAACAACCAAAACAAAGTATACGAATCAAATTAAATTTCAAAAGAGGATTATATCTCGAACAAGGATTATTTCTTCGAATCACTTGATGATTTTAAAACATAAAAAAATCGTAACTGGAGCTTGTTCAGTGACTTTTTTCATCTAATCTTTTCACTTGGTAAAAAGCTCCTTGCTGCCATCTGCTGGTGAAAGGCGTAGTGTTGTGCATTTCATAGTACATTTTAAACCCCTGACTATTAAACAGGATTCAATATAGCGTTATTAATGATTTTTTTGATAATGCATATGCACTGTGATGCCACATCTTGATACCACATCATGTGATGCAGAGGGGGCAATCTGGGGGCAATCACTTACTGATTTGTTTGCGATGTATACATAAATATTATGCTCCTAATAAATGGAATTTGAATATCAAAGCCACTCGAAAACTCTAAAATTATGCATGCAATACAGCACATCTTACCATAAAGGAACAGCACTCCGTGTAGAGAAGGAGGGAAAGGGGAGGAGGGGGTATAGTGTGGGCAAGGAATTTTACTTTAACTGGATCCACACACAGCACAGCCAGACAGGTTGATAGATGAGCAGGTAGCCAGGCTTGGTGTAGAGCACAGAGGGCATCTCTTCAGAGATGTGGAGGTAGGTAAGACCTAGTTGAAGTGTGTGCCATGAGCCTGAAAGCATACATGATTTGTTGTCTTAGGAAACAAAATGCATTTTTGATAAGCAAAGCTAAAGGAACGCGGCACCTGTCACAACCTCAACAAACACTTTCATTCACTCCAGAAGAGGAATAGCTTGCATTCTTTCAGCCTCTATTTGAAATAGTCATTTGTAGAGAAGAACTAAAAGTAAACTTTGAACTAAAATCATGCATTGTGAAAGTCTTTGATGTAATCAGGAATTGTTGGTCTTATTTTCCAGTAAAAATTGTTGAAACAAAATGACTTTATTTTACAAAATTGCATTAAATATTAAGTTTTTGTATATTAAAATATTATGATCTTGTATAAAAAAGATATTTTGAATTAATATTTCTCACCTCATTGGTATATAGTTTTATAATGTTTTAAGCATAAAATTCAATTAAAAAAATATATGGATGAAGAAACAAATCCAAGATATTTTTATCTTATTTTAAACAAATTGACTTTTCCAGTAAATGTTGTTTAGATATTTTTTTATTGGAAAACACATAAAATAAATTGCTAGATTTTACAATAAGGATCCATTAGTTAAAGTTAATGAATTAACTAACATTTAACAATGAGCAATACATTTGTTACAGTATTTGTTAATCTTTGTTAATGATAGTAAATAAAAATACAAATGTTCATTATCAGTTCAGGTTAGCTCAGGTCCATTAGATAATATTAACAGATACAACAATTTTTTTAACTGTATTAATAAATGGACAAATTAACACTAAAATACATGCTCTACAAGTATTTTCCATTGTTAGTTCATGTCAACTAACGTAGTTAACAAATGGAAACTTATTGTAAAGTGTTACCAAATAATCTTTTTTTCAGTGTGCCAGTGATATTTGCATCAACATGAACACAAAAGGTGTAAATACGAAACATAATGGCCTGAACATGAGACAGTGGTACCACATTCACACTGTGATATGTAATATTGACGTCCTTCTCTTGTATGATTACCTGCAGACTGATGTGACAGCGACAATGACAGCGCAGCAGAAGCTGAGAGGCAATCACCATGCCAAAGGTAACATCCATTCACCCGCTCTAATTAAATGCCATTGTCATGTCAGCAGGGATCCAATCTGCAGCATACACACGACATGTCCACCTCTCACTGTGAAATAAAACAAACTTCACCTGCATCATCTGCATTATGCTTAAAATAGGCTGTCTGTGTTATAATTGATGATCGGCCATCAGAGTCCATTTTTTTCTTAAATAATTATATTTTTCATGAAGACAGAGACAAAATGCTTGACATTTGTGGCTCCGCTGCATGGCTACACTAAATAACAGTCTTATTTTTCTTCTCAGTTCCAGGTTTTACAGTTGTCAGTGTTTAAACAACATTACAAAACCGTTTTCGTGCAACACCGTAGACAATTCGACTGCTGCATATTGACAAAACACAGTTCTTTTAAGCTAAGTATTACATAAAATACAGATCACAGAAGATGCTGCTAAAATAGGAGTTTTCTAGACCCCCTCCCCTGTAGGTTTCTAGGCGATTGGAGAACTTTAACAAAAGGAGGAAGTTAACTAAGTGGGAGCAGTCAGCGTAAAGCGGTTCTTTCTCATGAATTTCTGAACACTTTTGACGAGTGTGGCCGTTATGCTCCTGAAGGAGTATTGCATATGCATGCCTCTAATGGCGGTGGAGGTAAGGTCTCGACCTTTATTTGAAGAGAAAGCGAAAACTGTCGTGCTGCAATTAAGTCCTCAACAGGCTGTTGCTTCCCCTCCTAAATGTCAATTAACCAAAGTTCAGAGGAAATCAAAGAATGCAGTGAATTTCAAGAAGGTGAGGGACATACTTTTTTTTTTTTTATTGAATAGAGCTATCCTATCTATGCGGTCTCGGTAGGTTGTTTTTTCTTAGCTTCTAAGGTTCTTTAATATGAGGTCATAGATCATATTTGAGCTGTGGAAGATTTCTCAACAGTCATAACCTTCCCAAGGTCTGCAGACCTCAGGAATGCTATATTTTTAAAGGTCATCTTCTGAAGCAGCAACAAAATATATGCATTACTGTAAAATGAGGAGCTGTGTTTTAGTGTCCTTGGAATAGGGCATGTCAGCTATATACAATCTATAAACACAGCCATCAGGAAAAGGACACTGAGAAGATTGCGGAGGTCCTGCAGAATGAGACCCTATAAATATGAATATACTTTCATATTTTGGCTCCCAGTATCTTTTCTACTCTCATCTCTTATATATATAGATGATTTATAAATACATTTTTTTTTATTAATGCTTTTATTCATGAAGGATGCAAAAAAAAACTGGTCAAAAGTACCAGCAAAGACATTTATGTTACAAAATGAATGTGTTCTTTTGAACTTTCTATTCATAAAAGAATCCTGAAAAAAAAAAAACATATTAAGCAGCACAAATGATTTCAGCATGACATAATCATATAAAGTAAATATAACACGATAATAAGAACAAATGGTCATCAAATCAACATAGAATGATTTCTAAAAGATTATGTGACACTGAAGACTGGAGTAAAATGCTGAGCTTTGTCATCACTCATTTTAATATATAAATACATTACATTACATGTCCATAAATACATATAAATACATGTATTGGAAAAAAAAATCACCAATCTCATTAAATGATAATGTGTGTGTGTGTATGTGTGTGTGTGTGTGTGTGTGTGTGTGTGTATATATATATATATAGTATATATATATATATATATATATATACACTGTATATATATATATATATATATACTGTATATACTAGTGTACCCCAGTTGTCATGGTAAAATCTTTCTCTGCAACAAGATAAGGGCACAATTACACGTCTCCATGAGTTTGGTTAACATGTGAGCGGTCGCAAGTTCAATCCACAATGGGGTCAAGCCCTGTTATGCTAGAAAATATGATGCGTTCCGATAACAGGTCCCCAGTTTACTCGTTCGTTGGAGTAAAATATGCAATGGGAGAAAGACTATCTGTTTTCACCTGCCACCAGACTCTTAAATCCATTTACGCCTATAACTGCCGTAATTAGACCTCTTATCAGGATTATAGCCATTAGCCTTTGACAAGGAGGGCTTTAACGGCAATTAACTTGGAAATAATTGACCATACTATAATTGGCTTCATTCTCACAAAGAAGAGGGGAAGTCCCCAGACAATGTTTTGCCATCAATGCTTTTAAGATTGTGAGCGAAAATGTCGATTTGCATGCGTCTGCTTCGCACCGCCGTCGACTTAAACCATTTCCTTGGGCTGATTCTGCACCACCTACTCAACTGTTTCATTAAGTAGAAACATTTTGAGTCGAGCTGCCTTTGTTGCCAGGCAACCTCCTCGGACATTTTGTTTTAGTTATGTTCATGAGCTATTAAAGCATACGAACCAAATCTCAAAGCATGCTATTTTTAACCTGCTTTTCCACTTGAGCGTATGCAGCGTGTAATGAAGTGTATGGTTAATAACCAGCTACGGCCAAGCTCTCTATCGTATGTCGTGAAGGACTTGAGAGTGAGGGCTGTGATTAGGCCAGGGGTTATGCAAACCGCACAATCCCTGGATTAAAATGCACATTTGCTTCAGAAAAACGTGCCGTGGAGATAGTGTCAAAGGCGGAGAACAAAAAAGCGAGCGCCACATGTATCCCATGTTTACTTTAAATATAGATTCAGTGCTGCCGTCTGCATTTTTAAGGTCAGTGGGAAATAAGCATTCAATAGCATTCCTCTGTTGCTGTTTCATTACAGCTGGAAGAAGCACTGTTTGAGCGAGGCAGTGCTGCAATACCTGGACTGACTTTCTGAAGCGGTGAAATAAACAAAAGCCGATACGGACTGAATATTGGAAAGCCTTTACACTGCAGTCGCTAACCCTGTGTGCGCTAGACGTCTTTGTTAATCGCAATTCCCCAGATAAGCGATGTGTGAAGAGGCATGAGGTATTAAGAGGGAGCGAAATTGAATAACAGCCTCTGCATTTCTAAACAAATTTGAGACGCAGGTCTATGTTGAAAGTGCCCTCAAGCATCTGCCATCCAGCACTAATTGGCAACACGTTCAAGGGACCCCGGAGAGGGATTTACCTTGCTGTTATTTGGAGAGAAGTTGGATCGATCACTAGTTCTTCTTCTGTATAAAGGATCTCCCATGTTGCTGTCATTCCTTATCATGAAGCAGATTGGGCAGGAGGGGATGAGCTGGGCAACGGTAGGAATGTAATTGGGTTTCTTCTGTGGCACTGCAGAAGTTTTGCGGCTGACAGGGAATCTTTTGTCTATGGCCTGCAGCTATGGTGTCTGAAGGTGGACATTGCTCGCCATCCAGGCCTGAGCGCTTTGTTACTCAGACTCCTCTGGAACTTTCTCACACACTTTGCTCTGTAAATGTACCGACCCTTTCATGGGATTTGAATGCTGTATTCAGAGTCCCAAGGACATGCTGAGATGTCACTGTCTGGGCACTGTTCTGACATTATTGCTATGGAGTAATGAATACATATTGCAGTGAAATTCCAGCTGATGCTCATGCTTCGTATGTGCTACATCCTAGAAATGTCTTTGTAAGTCACTGTAACATTAACATTGAGTGTCACCATTTGTTTTTTTATTCAGAACAAACATGCATACTGTATATGTGCATCGCACTTTGGCCACCACTGGTTTCTTTCTGTATCATGAATGCAGAATATGAGCATACGGCAGCATTTTCTTTTCATTAGTGCATCAAAAGCTTTACAAAGGGGTCATAAACTAATTTTTTTTAAAGAAATATACATATTTTAAAGACATCTCAAGCTCATCAAGGATGCATTTATTTGGTAAAAAATTACAGTAAAAACGGTAATATTGTGAAATATTATTACAATTTTAAAATAACAGTTTTCTATTTTAATATACTTTAAAATATAATTTTTCCTGTAGTGGCAAAGCTGAATTTTCATCAGCTATTATATATATAATTCATAATAGTATATATATATACACACGCATGTATATATATATACACACACACATTTATATGTACATTTATTAATGTATATGTAAATTCAAAAATAACAAATAATGCTTGTTGTTGTTATTTAATTTTTTTTTATTTTATTAGTAAAAGGAAAAAAAACATTAAACTGTATTATCCATAACTAATGTATATGTTTTTTTTTTTGTAAACTTTAATGCTTAAAATAAATATATTTCAATAGGGATGTATTTGTAGATCTACAGTATATAAAAACACAGAGTAAGGATGTATGTGGTTAGTCTTTTAAAAGCCTCACATACCGAATTAAAAATATATAAGAAAGAAAAAGATAAATTGTGGATGATTATCATGGTTTAGCTGATTCCAATAGCTGCAGCATGCATCTTGAGCAAAAAATTGTTAATATGTTTTCTATTATTTTGAGTTGTATGCAATGTCTAATTGCTATTTCTTTAGCCATAGTCAGACCTCAGTGGACAAAAGTTTTCAATGCACATTTAAACCACAGTTGAGAATTGTGTGTAAGTGATCAGTCCTTTGTTTGACACATAGATGTCATCCACGTTTTTTTTTTTTTCTTCAAAATTTCAAAAAGTCAAATCACATGTGATATGATAACATGTCAGCAGTGCCCCACAGATCTCTGTTGAAGAAAAAGTTAAATCTGACATGACTGTGGACTTCAGACGCATTCTGTAGGTTGGGATCGCACAGAGGCACTGTAATATTTCAGAGCTGCTGCCCAGAAATCCAGACTTGTTAGCAGTAGCCTTGCTTGGTTGATTCATATAAAAAGCCTGAGGCCTTATATCAGAGAGATGCAGTTTTGTTCAAGATATCTTCAAGAAAGAGCAATTTTCCCCCAGCTCCCTCCTTCCACCTCAGACTTTCTGAAGTGTATCACGATACACTGATCCCACTAGACATGAGAGACGGTACTTAATTTATTGCGAATTCAATATTCACTGAGTAATTTACTGATATGTTTCATTTTTTCAAATGTCAAGACAAGATAAGCTTTTCTAGGGTGAAAACAAATTTGGATGTGGATTGACTCTCAGTGTCTCAGACAATAGGTTCCTATGCCAATAGACAGGACAATAGACAATTAATATCACTGGCTCAGTTTGACACCTTCTGTGTTAAATCTGGTAGGAAAAGGCTGTTTATTTCTGATAGACATGACTTCAGTTAGGGTATCATCTGTGCTTTCAAATCTCTTCTGTATTATTGCTGTATTAAGCATAAAACAAATGCGGCAGTTATTGCAGTTGTAAAAAAAATAATTTAATTATAAGGTTTTACTCATACACGGGATATAAAGGACTGAATGAAGACGATCATGTGCTTAAATACCCATGTGGGAAAAAAGTGCAATTAAGCATACAAAGTACTTATTATCAACATAATATGCTTTCAGAGTTCCTACCTAATATAGACTTCAGTGTGTATTTAATGTATTATTTTGGAGCAGTGTATTGCAACCTCATTTTATTTAAATATATAATTAGGTTAAATTCAGCATCAGGTTTAACTTCTGAGACCATTTCTCAGCCTACATTTAGAGACACTTAAGTTACATATGTAATTTTATAACAGCTTCTAATGCACTTGAAATATATCCCAAGTATAATGTTGGATATACTGACAAACACATCTGATATACTTTGATACAGTTTAATCCCAGTCGTACTGTAACTAAAATGCACTTTACTGTAACTAAATACTGTATGCTGAAACTTGATCTGCTATACACTTTATTATAATCTTGAATGTATTTACAGATGCTTAAGCAATTTACTCATGCATTAGTTCAAAGTACTTTTTAAGTACATTTAACAGTGTATGTTTTATGATATTAGATTAGTTAATCCTCCTTTAAAGTATACTTCCTGAAGCATTGTTCGAAATTGTCAATTAAATTGTACTTTCACTTTAAATAGAACTCCTAATTTGACATTAACTTAAAGTGTGCTTAAGTACTATATGTTAAGACACTTTCATGAAAGTTTATTTTCTTACAGTGCAGTTCACCAATTTTTAATAAGCTTTGTATTGTTACAGTGCCAATAGTATAAGTATCAACAATGTGTTGCAGGTTACTTGCACCAATATATCCCTGTTTATTTGTAAGCAAAAGACTGCCAGATGACATAATGCTTTTGTGAAAACAATATCATAGTTCCACATTTTTGTATCCCTGCTCACAGATAGTCTGATTGAGCCCAGTGCATTATGGGTTTTGATGTTTTCATACCTTTTTTTTTTTGTTTTTGTTTTTTTGCTACAGCCCTTTTCTCTGTTTTGTCTAGCTGTGTAGCACCAAGATGTTCTTCTATACCCCATCTTGCCAGTGCTGAATTACCCCTTTAAGATTCATTTAAATTATATTACTTTTAGGATTTCAAGTACACTTTCAGTATACTGAAAAAAAAAAAAAAAAAAATTTTTTTCTTAATATTTTAATCTTTTTTTCCCAATACAAATATCTAAACTTTCTTCAATCAAGATATATTCACTTAAAAAGCTAAATGACATGAGATGTTATGTCTTGTTTTCTGAAAAAAGAAAAAAAAATAGCAAAATAAAATGAGTTTAAGCTTAAATCAAGAAAAAATATCTGACAGTGGGCTCAGAAAAATAAACTTGTTTTCCCTTTGAGTTAAGTTTATTTTTCTTACCACATTGGCAGACATTTTTTCCTGTTTTAAGCTTAATCTTTGATCATTTTTAAGAAAGCAAGACTCATAAAGAAAATAAAACTCATAAACAGGTCTAAAGAGAGCATTGAGTGGCCATAAAATGAACACATGTGGTGGCATCGTTTGATCTGATCTTATGTCATTTTGCTTGTAAGAATGTTTAAACAGTTGTTCTGGAAAACAAGACAAAATACTAAATAAGAAATCAGTGTACACTTAAGTATACTTCTTTTTACAAGGGTAATCTTCATTTGGACTCATAATGTGTGTTTTGAATGTGTCAGTTTTAGCTCTTAGACAGTCATGATGATAAAGACAAGCTAAAGGACTGATGGTTGAACACAGTTGTGTTGTTGAAGCTGTGTGGTGGCGAGGGTGGGTTGATTGTGTGGTTCCCCTCTGCCATTGAGCTGCTCCGGGGGACAGACTGTGGAATTGTCCTTCTATAAATCACTTTGGATAAAAGTGTCAGCTAAATGACAGATTTCACAAATGCATACTTATCATCTCAGAACAACCTTACCTACCAAGATCCCATATTTAACACTCCATTTAAAATGTTACTGCATATTACAGCTGCGATTTGGAGGTGTGATGAGTTTAATGACACACCGTCTCAATATTGGCAGGCACATAAAAAGACAGCTTTCTAATCTCTGGATACTCGCAGGTTCGGTTAGCACACTAAATGTCTCCCTGGGGCCCGTCGCTTTTCAGGTCCCCACTTGTAGGATGGCAGAGCTTATTTATGAGAGCCAGTGTGTCCAAACATAATTACTGCTGGGCCGCATTGCTATTGGATGACAGGGGTAAAGAAACCATTCCCATGCAAGCTCTTGAGCATCTCAACAGCCTTCTGATTGATGACTATAGATTACATTTTCCTCTCCAGATGCATCTTGAGCATTTGAATTTGGTCTGAAACTGCCAGAGAGTTCCTAAATGTTAAGTCGATACCAATGTAGAGGAGAGTTTGCCTTTTGGTCAGCTCTTTAAAGTCAGTGAGAACAGCTCAACCACAAGCAGTCTGAATGTTTTGTCCTGACAGCTGGTTGATAGAGTCTAGTAGATGAAAAGAACAAGGTGGTCGATAACTCATAAACAGGTCTAAAGAGAGCTTTAGAGTTGAGTGGCCATAAAATGAACACATGTGGTCCATCGTTTGATCTGATTTTCATTGTTTTAATGCTTTAAATATTTTAATGGGTGGTCTTATTACACATATAACAGTAGGATAGTTCTCTCATTCACCCTCGTTTATTTAATCACATCTATTTTATTTTATCTTCATTCACAGGTAAATAAAACTTATAATACATTATACGGTTCTATATGATAACATTAGTAAATGGAATAGATCAAATTTAATAGGTTAGCATTTAATGTTATTTTTGTACCATTGTTGTTTTAGTATCATTGATTATTAACATTTTGAATTTGCTTAATGTTTCACTTTATCTTAATGTTTTATTTACAGTATATAGTATTCATTTTTATTCATTTATTAATTTTTTTCCAGTTTTTGTAATTTTTAATACATCAGGTTAAACTAAATAAAATGAGAAAGGTTGCCTTGGCAAATAGCTGAAATAGCTATTAAAATATATATATAATATATATTTTATTTTATGTTTACTTTATTGTTAATAAGAACTATAAGTAACCGAATTTTTAAAAATGTTTTTAGTTTTAGTTAACTATAATAACCCTGTTTTGTCTGTTCTGTTTAACATTTCAAGTTGTTTGTTATTACTTGGCTCTCTACAATATTCGATTCTGATTGGTCAGTTGTGGTATTTTCTAATATTCGCCATTGTTCATGGCAATGCTGTATATCAGTTCGCTTAAAGCATCTGCTGCCATCGACTGCAGTGAAAATGACCTCACTTCAGTATTAATATTACTGTAATATTGTTGCGGTGCTCATCTTATCGCTATAGGCCAGTTGCTTTGTATGTTGTACTAGACTACTTTTTCATGCTGGAAGCTTTAAGATAATATACAGGTAAAGTTATAAAATAACTCAAATGTTTCATATCCTAGATATATAAATACTGTAAAACAGGTGCTGTTCAGTTTCAGTTCATGCATTAACTAATATTAATGAATTGAACCTTATTGTAAAGTGTTATCTGAATTACTATTATTTGTTTTGTTTTATTGGTTTTACAATCATACATACATGAGTGCATGCAGTATGTTTCAATTAGGCAGCAGTCTTGTGGATTAGTCAGATGGCTCTGCTGTTTTCCCTGGTTTTGGAATAAGCTTTTCATCCTTGTGTAACTTCAAATTGGTTGGAGATTAGAAATATGCATATACTGTATGAAAAAACAAGATTCTGCTTATTTTTCTGCCCGTTACGGCACCGGGTTTCAAGTTGTCTAAACATGTTTCTACAGTGCTTTGTTCAAACCCGACTAGCTCTTTTGTGTTTTGTTATCCAGTGCTTGGCTTCTAAGAGAAGCCCTCTCATTCTCCATAAACTGTTGCCATTTCTCAGTTTGGTTCTCGTTGCAGCCTGCCGTTTGGAGTGCACACCGGCTGTGTCTGGGCAGGAGGAGTCAAGCAGAATGATGCAGAGGCTTTTTGGAGATTTATTCCAGAAACACCACTGTCAAGAGGGTCTCCCTGAATTCTGACACACACATGCTGGTCATCCATTTACAGACTAATGTCTCCTGGCTTTCTCATCCACTGGATTTGGAACCTTTGTGTTTAAAGCTGAAGTATGTAATGTCTGTGCCATTAGCAGTTCAGTTCAGCAGGTAAAAGCAAAAATAAAGGGCCTCATTCAGTAATAATTCAGTAAGATATGTGTATTTATGTGTGCCGGAAAAATTCACACATTCAAAATTTCTGCAGGAAAAACCTCAATTAGAACTTACCCTCATTCTAATGATTATTTTAAATTAGAAAACATCACTGCAGGTAATTTTTTTCATTATTATTTTATTTATCATACTCTGAAGTAATTAATACTCTTTTTACAGTCTCATTTTTAATGATACTTTTTTTTTTATATATAAAACTGGAATAACAAATTTCTTATTTTTTCACTGGAGTATGTGGTTTCAGCTGGTTTGATTCTAAATGTATCACACATTTAGAATAAATTTTAGTGCTAACATATTCATACAGTTTTTACATAAAAACGATTTTACACAGATTTGCATACATTTGCTCCTGATCAGGTGGATTCTACAAACAAAGCAATGTTTTAAAAACACCACAGATTTGCTTTGTACATTTTTTTGTGTAAAGGCAATCTGTGAATGGCCTTTTTAAGTCTCTAAATTAAGTTTGGATAGAAGAAAGTATTTTAGCATTAAAAAAATTACACACTTCACCTTTAAGTGGAAAGGTTTCTGTCCAGAGAGGACTGGATAATCTCGCTTTGAAATGTGAGGTTAAGGCTTCATCATTTTGGGTGAATGGCTTTATTCTTTGGAGACCCATGATTACACAGTTGGGCTTAAGTCAGGTGCAGTGATTTATAGTAACTGTGTGTACATATGTGCTACCATATAATCAGAAGAAAATAAGAGTATTTAATGCGCCCCGCCAAGTACCCATAATGCTCAGCAAGGACATGAGCTATGGGCAAGTAAAGGAGGTTTTGCTCATGTCAACAGATATTTACGAGCAAAAGGCAGTGCGACTGCTTGGCCCAGAGATGGCCTCATGTCAGGCAAAGGTCTGCTGCCGACTGCCGACAAGATGTAGGTCAGGCCGGTTCAAAATAGCTGCGAGGCCAGAGCCAGGGGAACGGCAGTGACCTCATAAATGGTAACTCTGTGTGGCAGCGTACCTCTTCTTGTTTTTCCTCTCTCTGATCCTCCTTTAACCTCTCACTGGGCTCGGACAACTCTGTCCAGGTCTTTTCGTCATGATCCCGGTCCCAGATATTTACGAGCAAAAGGCAGTGCGACTGCTTGGCCCAGAGATGACCTCATGTCAGGCAAAGGTCTGCTGCCGGCTGCCGACAAGATGTAGGTCAGGCCGGTTCAAAATAGCTGCGAGGCCAGAGCCAGGGGAACGGCAGTGACCTCATAAATGGTAACTCTGTGTGGCAGCGTACCTCTTCTTGTTTTTCCTCTCTCTGATCCTCCTTTAACCTCTCACTGGGCTCGGACAACTCTGTCCAGGTCTTTTCGTCATGATCCCGGTCCCTAATGGGATTCCTTTTGACACTCCTACAAAATATGATACTAGAACTGCAGAACTGTGTGTGTGTGTGTGTTGAGGGGAATCAGGGAATGTCTCCCATTTCTTGTGAATTCCCAAGGCAAGGCACCAATGGGATGCCTCGTCACATGTCGTGTTTGTAATGCCACACAGATTGAATTTTAGGCAAGTCAAAAGTTCAGCAAGACACTTTCAGTAAGCAGATGGCTTGAGTTAGCATCTTGTTAAGCTTGTAGATATTCTGTTTGTCGTAGGAGGGAATGTGTGAGCTGGATATTTTTGAGTAGTTGCAAAAGCAGAATAGTTCAGTAATGGACACACAGTGGTAAATTTATTAGGTATTGAGGAATTAGTAGAAAAATATTGTAAATTATTGATTGGTCGTTTAGCAATATCTACTTGAATTTGAATTTAGAATAAATTAGCAAGGGCACTTTGTACAGAATCTGGCCTGTTGCTTTCCATTTGCATCTGAAATGCAAACCTGTCTTGTGTTATGCAGGCAATCTTTGCAATCTACATAATGGGTAGTTAACTGAATCCTGAAGGTTTTTTTTTTATGGGACAGTCATTGAAGGACCATAAAAAAGAATAACATTTTCTATGAGCATCTTTTGCCGTAAGAAGATGCCTTCTTTTGAGATATGAGCTGGAATACTTGAGTCAGATGCCTTTAGTCACAAACTGGAAATTTGGATGCCAAGAGACATGTGCAGTCACCTAACCAGTGGCCTGGTGTATGACACTATTATGGGTAGTTCTGCTTAGTAGACTGAACCACGCAGCAGTCAAGTAGCATGTTATATTTCCTGCACAAATGAAACTAGGTTATATTAAGTGCTGCATTAAGTCAAAATTGAATGTAGAACCATCCATTTGCCTTTCATTGAACAGATACTGCCATCCAGTGGAAACAGGCTGAATTCGGGCTTTGATATTGTCTTGTAATTTACATTTTAATTCAGTGTGAGGAAAATATCTCTATGCTGTCCATTTATTTGTATGTGAAACAGACCCTTCATCCTAAAACGTATAGGATAATGAGCTCCACATTTCTCCCTTCCATCCAGTCTCACTCCTGCCTGCACAAGACTCCAGCGACTGGTGCTAAGTCGTTGGAATTGATGAAAATACCTCAGGTTTCACAGTCGCCATGATTTTGCCAAGTAAGACATGTTCCTGGTCAAGATCAACATCTTTTGTTGATCCTGGATCAACATTACTGTCCAAAAATACAGACTAAACCCAATCCCTACACCTAAACCTAACCCTACCCATAATTTATTCCTAAAATCAGAGGGAAATGATAGCTGATTAACAAGAGTGTAGAAGCACCTAACCCTGATCGTAAACCTAAAACAGATATTTCCTGAAAAGTTATCCCTCAATTCTGATTGGTTAATTGGAATGTTGTTCCAGGATCAACAAGGATGTTGATCCAGGAACATGTTGTACTTGGTGAAATCACGCTCACCCAGGTTTCACATAGATATTCTAGCATACTCACAATCTTCACTAATTTCAAATTTCTTAGAATGACTTCTGGATCATTTAAAAAAAAAATCTATATATAAATCATTAATTTTTCAGTTCAACTCAACTCTTAAATTATGTAAATTACCTTGCAAAACAGTAAAAAAGCATTTTTACTAGTGGTCGACTTTTCAGATCCGAGTGTACATATTGCTTATATGAAAGATTCTAGACATAAAACATAGATTTTTTTTTTTAAAGCAATATCGCTTTATTGTCTCGATGGCAAGACACGTTGGCGTTGTCACGAGGGGACAATGGATAGGTTTGTACCACTGGGTCAGATATGAAATCTAGCGATATTACTTTGTTTACGAGCACCGAAGTAATTGCATATTTGGGGGTGGAAATGCACAAACAAATTCTGCAATAATGTGGCCTTGCTAGGGTCATTAAGACGGCAGCATTGTTAGCTTTCGCTGTGAAATATAACTGTCTAGCGGAGCGCCTGGGGCGGGGAGGAAGCAGAGGATCTAGAGAAACACATTTCCCCTTTGCCTGCTGCTTTGAATGCTATTAATTTCATGCCTTGAATGAGTGAGCCGGGGCCCTTTTCTGGTGGACAAAAAATAAATCTAATATTCATGTTTTGATTGGCTTTTCTTCATCTTTGATATGGTTAAAATGTCATGATCTGCTTTTTCCTTCCTTTTTTTTTTTTTTGTCTGAATGTCACATTTGGATACTTGTACGAAGCGAACGTGATTGTTACAGAGAGTTTGTTTTCTTTGGTATGTAAATAGGGCTTTGAAATTATGCAGCGTTCATGTGTTTCCCATACTGTGATGTTATTGGGTATAATCTGTAGCAGATTGGGATTTCCTCGCTTGTTTTTTTGTGCTTACAAAGCTGCTAAACGGCCTCTTTTACAGTCGCGTTCTCAGCCATTAGCGAATGTCGGTGCGACAAAAGGAACCTCCAGAGATTTTGTTGACTCCAGTTCAGATGCTTTGTGCAGTGTGAGAGGTGAGCAGCAGGAGACTGTTTGAGCCAGAAGGCAGAGCTGGTGTCAGGTTTCTGCTGTCATTTCCAGCTGCCTGCAATAGCCTCATCAGTGACATCACTTCTCCATCGCTAGCGCACCAGCTCAATCACGCTCTCATCAGTATTCCACCCATAAGAGGATTTCTCCCTCTCCTTTCTTTTCACTCACGACAAAGATCCATCGCCCACTCGTGCCACCTAAACACTCAACCCCTTCGACTCGCCCCGATTTTACTACCGTTTGCCTTTGATGCCAGTAATTTGCTTGATACAGTTACACATTTGGGGAATATTGACAGAGGATGAGGGAGAGCACATGATAAAGGCTTGTTCTGAGGATGAATGGAGCGTTCCTCCACTGTGCCCCAACCACATTTTATTAGTCTTATCAGGGTCCCGCAGGCACACCTGATAACTCTGAAGGGCAGAGGGATCTTTTGGGGCTCACTAGCTGGACCTCTGTGGTTAATTGTGTCCAGTGGGGACCGATGTCCAATCTGTCTATGGCAATTTAAGTATTTACGGAGGCCGAGTCAGTGAGGCAATTTGGTTTCTCGCCACAGTTGTATTGGCCACGGTAGTCGGGTCATTGCGCATCAGTCCGGATTCGGAAGGAGGGAAGTGGTTTTGTGGTGATGGCTCAGTAATGCAGAATAAATAGAGGAGAGTGACCTTGATCATGGTGAATAAGAGCATGTTGACTGGTGGAGAAAGCAACAAATAAACATGCCGCGTAAACGCCTTGTGACAAAAGGGGTCACTCACCTAATTGATTTTGCTCTTGGAGGAGCAAATGTATGCAAGCTGTTTTTGTAGGGTCAATGCATTTTGGGAAATTTAAAATGATAAAACACTGCACTGTATGTGCACACTCACAGGAAAGGTATATGTGATGTGGGTTAAATATATCCCTGTTTGAAACTTGGAGCGGACTGAGATTCATTGATTAGAGGTGTCTTTGAGTAAACTGCATTTTGCGTTATGATTATATTTATTATCCTGTGCACACAGAGGGACAACAAACCGCGAAATAAGACTCAATCATGTTGCATCTCTTACTTGGTGCAATATTCCTCTATTACTGTCATTTTTAAGGACAAGAGTATGATAATATACGCTTTTTTGAGCAGCTAATGCGAGAACCTATCGCATACGAAATGTGTATTGCATTTATGTCACTTTGTCTTCCAACTCCTTGGGACGCATCTTGCTCAATGGCCAATCAAGAGCAGTTGTCTGTCATCTTGGCTGGAGAGAAAAGCTGATCCCCCGCTCGTGGAATTGTTCTGTCACTGGATGGATTGATTCATTCTTCAGTGTGCAGGGACCACTAACAACTACTTGTCTCTCTCTGATTATATCTTAGCCTACAGATTATTGAGTTACAGACTCCAGGTACTGACCTTGGCCGAGTATTAATGTTTCTCAGTGCTGTATACCTGCTTTCTGTAAACCAAGGATTTGGTGTTCTAAGATAGCAATTCTCAACTGGTCACCTAAAAATGGTTGCAGGTGTGGTTTGATAGTGGACATCTGGGGAAAAAAGCTAAATAAATGCAGGTGAATATATTAATCATGCATAGGTAGTGGGGATGCACGATATATCAGCCATTTTTAAATGTAACATTGTTGAATATATAGTTTTGCATTTTCTCTATTTTTTACAATGATGTCAAAATTAAAGTTAATGCTCTTACATGTAATATTTAGCAAATCCCATGAATATCTATTATTCATCTCATACATTTATAATGTTGTGAATTTACTTGTTGCATTTGAAATGATTGATTTTTTTTAATTTTTTTTATTTTAGACAAAATTGTATGAAATAAAATGATTTTTTATTTTTATATTATATATGTATATAATATTTTTTATTTTT
>NW_015629044.1:428122-439882 GCF_001515625.1 Sinocyclocheilus rhinocerous
GTAATGCAGAATAAATAGAGGAGAGTGACCTTGATCATGGTGAATAAGAGCATGTTGACTGGTGGAGAAAGCAACAAATAAACATGCCGCGTAAACGCCTTGTGACAAAAGGGGTCACTCACCTAATTGATTTTGCTCTTGGAGGAGCAAATGTATGCAAGCTGTTTTTGTAGGGTCAATGCATTTTGGGAAATTTAAAATGATAAAACACTGCACTGTATGTGCACACTCACAGGAAAGGTATATGTGATGTGGGTTAAATATATCCCTGTTTGAAACTTGGAGCGGACTGAGATTCATTGATTAGAGGTGTCTTTGAGTAAACTGCATTTTGCGTTATGATTATATTTATTATCCTGTGCACACAGAGGGACAACAAACCGCGAAATAAGACTCAATCATGTTGCATCTCTTACTTGGTGCAATATTCCTCTATTACTGTCATTTTTAAGGACAAGAGTATGATAATATACGCTTTTTTGAGCAGCTAATGCGAGAACCTATCGCATACGAAATGTGTATTGCATTTATGTCACTTTGTCTTCCAGCTCCTTGGGACGCATCTTGCTCAATGGCCAATCAAGAGCAGTTGTCTGTCATCTTGGCTGGAGAGAAAAGCTGATCCCCCGCTCGTGGAATTGTTCTGTCACTGGATGGATTGATTCATTCTTCAGTGTGCAGGGACCACTAACAACTACTTGTCTCTCTCTGATTATATCTTAGCCTACAGATTATTGAGTTACAGACTCCAGGTACTGACCTTGGCCGAGTATTAATGTTTCTCAGTGCTGTACCTGCTTTCTGTGAGGCAAGGGTTTGGTGTTCTAACATAGCAATTCTCAACTGGTGACCTAAAAATGGTGGCAGGTGTGTTTTGATAGTGGACATTTGGGGGAAAAAATTTATATGTTAATCATGCATAGATAGTAGGGATGCATGATATATCCATACCATCAGCCATTTTTAAATGTAACATCATTGCATATATACAGTATTTGTGCATGTTCATTTCCCCTATGATGTCAAAGCTAAAGTTAATGCTGTTGCATGTAATATTTAGCAAATCTCAAAATGAATATCCATCTTTCATCAACATTCATTTATAATGTTGTGATGCCTAAATGCACTTGTTGCATTTGAAATTCATTTTTTTTTTTTTTTTTTACATTTTAGACAAAATTGTATGAAATAAAAAATTTTCAAGGAAAATTGTGTGTGTTCAAGGTGTGTGTGTGTGTGTTTGTGTGAAAAAAATTGTGAATTGTGATGGAAAATTGTGATAATAGTCCAACAAGGACACAAAAGGCATGTTTACTGCATTCCAGTGTTATGTTGTTTGACAGAGTTTTGTTTAGAGTTTTCTTCCATTTACAATCTTGCACTGAAACCCTCCATTCTGGCATTAGTCACTCATCTTGATATAGATTGCCGCAAACTAACTGGCAGATGGTAGCTTTGTGATGGGGGTATTATCTCTGACATTATGTTAAGAGGGTTGCTCTTGATCGCGTAAACCATTCGAAGGCTCGTAGAGGATCTCGGCTGCATGCTGTGAGTGTTTCATTTTGTCTGGGTGAAAAAAAACAGAGTTTATTTCTTATTCTTTGGTCAGCATTTCTAAGCCCCAGCCAATCGCACTGTGCTTGTGTCACATGACTGACATACATAGTGTGACAGCCCCGAGCTAGGTGAAGGCATGCTATTTCCACTCTGAATTCATACTGGCATTCTCCATTTTCTCAGCATAAAAGCCAGACAATGCTGGTGGATATTCATTTGATGTATCCCCAGTGGACAAAAAAAAAAAAAGATCACAGCGCTTGGGGAGAAGTAAAATGGGTTTCGAGTAGTTCACGGTGATGGGAAACGTACAGTACAGCAGAGGGGTTGCATCTTCCCTGCTTTGGAATTGCATCAGTTAAGTCTGAACTCTTGAGCGGAGTGGAATGAATGCGCTCAGGTCATGCTCTCGGCCGTATTCTTCACATGTAAATGTGTCCGAGCGTGCTCCGACTGCCCGTGTGACTGCCTCTTGTCTGAAATTGCCTTCACCCGCTGCACTTTCCCGAATGAGAAATCCGTTACAAAGGAAGAAATATGTTTGCAAAACACTAGAGGCTACATGTCTCCTAGGTGACTAAGCAAAGTTTTCACCGTCTCAAAGACATAAGACTTCCTTTTCAATAGCATGGTGTCAAAATAAATATTGAGCTTATATATTTTGTAACGTCTTCGCACTTGCCTTATTTTGGCTGAATGATTCGGATGATAATATTTTTAGTTGTTTGTTGTTGTTGTTTATTGTCTTTTTTCCCCAAGTATGGCAGTAACCATGGAAACGTGCAATTAAATGAGGGTAGGAAACAGCAGCCAGGCCTGTATATGCTCTGAGCCAGTGTAGCCTGCATGTGTGTTCACTGGATAGAATCCTTTCACGCTCCATCTCACCCCGTAATGCTCTTTATGAATTTTGAAGCAAACATTTAGCACTGCATTTTTTCCCCTTCCTATTTTCCTTTCTTTTCTGTGGCGAACGCACAGCGCAGCATGTTTCCGACGACAAAGGTTATTATGTTGTTGCCGCCGCACTATTAAAGAGGAAAGTCATATCAATGGAGAGAATGAGAGAGGATCGGAGGGGAGCCAGTTAAATATTTCATGAAGGTTGTTTATCATGGTGTATGTATTACAGACTATACATAATTTAAGAAAGTAATAATGTGTCCCCCTACTTTGCTGTTACTAACTCTTGTATTTTAATGGTGTGGAGGGGGAGGGGGGCTGTGTGTCAAATTATCGAGTGGTGCATTGTTGCATCCTAAAGTTCCCACTTCTCTCTTCCTGTCTTTTCAAAGCACAGCTCACAGTTTCAATTGACTTACCTTCCCAATACAAGTTATCAGAGCGGGGCCAAGCCATTCTATTCAACGTAATAAACTCTGTAGAAGATAATGAGAGCTCTGCGTGGGTGCAACAGAATCAGGGATTGATCAGGGTGATATGGCGAGGATGGCTTTGGTGCAACGGCATGCTGTTTGGCTGGTTAGCATGCACCCTTAGCGGCTTCTTGTAAATGATGTTGCTGTGCAAAGTCTTATCTGCACAATCCTATCTATTGTTTCCAAAGCCATTTCACTGGCTGAGTCAATTTTATTTTATTTTTTTATGTGTACACTATTCGATGTCTGATTGGAAAATTGTTCTGGAGTTCTTAATCATAAAAAATTATTTTGAATGACACATTACATTTAACAAATTAAACATTTCCCTTTCTTTGTGTTTTCAGTTAGCCTTTAGTTAGCAAGCTAACCGTTTTGCCTACTAGCTAGCACAGTGCCAACTGTTTAAAATAATCTCTTTTGATTAGTAACCCTGTTGAAAAAAAACTGCATATGCTGGTTAGGTATGTTTTGAAGCATGATTGCTGGTTTGAGTTGGTTTAAGCTGGTCCGTAGCTGGTCATGAGCTAGTTAGAGCTGGTTTAAGCTGGTCCTAAGCTGGTCCTTAGCTGCTCAGGACCAGCTTAGGACCAGCATATGACCATCTTAAACTAGCTCATGACCAGCTAAGGACCAGCTCCAACCAGCAGTCATGCTTCAAAACATACTTAACCAGCATATGCTGGTTTTTTCAACAGGGAAGACATCACAATAACACCCTATGTTTTTTATCTGGCTACTAGCTTAGCATAGCGCTAATTGGTATAATGATATCATGATAATGCTCTGATAGCCAACATACATTACGGAGGTCTGTTGAATGTGTGCATTTTCATCTGGAAAATGTATTCTTTAATACATTGGCATTACGTCATCTTCAGATCAGTCATCTTCAGTACGTCTCCTAAATGGTTTCCTGTCAGATGTTAAATAACATTTTCTTTAGCATTACTGATAAACGAATGTAGTTTGATTTGTATTAGTTATCTATTTTAGTTTTAGTTACAGTTGTAGTAATGTTGTCATTTTATTAGTTTTTTATTATGTCTGTATAGGCTTTTTATTTAGTTTTAGTTTTATTTAATTTGAGTTATTTCAGTACTTCAACATACAAAATGGAAATGAAATAATATATATATATATTGAATGTATTTATATATATGTACATGTATATGTCTAAAAATAAAAGTAAAGTAAAGTAAATAGACGATTGTTTTTTGAGGGATTATTTTTTCGTCTGCTCCCTTGCATGTGACCGCTTAGGGGTGCTTAACTATCATAGTATGATGCAGAAATTAACTAGCTAGTCATGACTGTTTCCCAAACCCGCAGTAATTTTTTCACACATCCATCATTGGTTCAACAACATGAATTTGTCGGTAATGATGTCATGCAGGTGGAGAAGTAATAACTTCTGCTAAATAATCATTTAATATTAGATTATTGTTGTAAATAATAAGGAATCTGAGGACTACTTTGCTTTTTTGTTTTTCGTTGTTTTGCTTTAGTTACAGATTTTTGATTCAGTCATTGATTCCCTCTTACGTTATACTTATGGGGTTCTATATTACACATGTACATACATGTACAATCTTCAAAAATGTCACTTTCATTCTTTCGACAAACTAAAAGACGTATAATGAAATTTGTATAAATATGGAATGAAACATGATTTGTACTGCATGTTAGCCCAAGAACATGATCAAAATCAAGTCCACATGTAATAGTAACAAGAAACTATGCGACATTTTGAGAGCTTTAGTTCCAACCACATAACACTGTCATGCTGTTTAAGATTGTTCATTGTAACTATGGTTTGGGGAAACACAAAATCATTAAATTAACGATGGAACTTGAAACCAAAGTTGGTTAATGATACTTTTGGGAAACACACTTGCTAGTTGGTAGTGAAGGGTTTGGGACTGTCTGCGCTATTGTTCACATGGCATTTACGGCTCAACCAACTGGCTCAAAGTTCTGTGGTCCCAAGCTGGCACATTTCAGATCACGTACTTGCATTGAGATTATTAGGAATGCTAACAGATAGCAGGAGCTTTAAGCACTAAATGATCAGCTGCCTGGCCCACATCTGCCCACTGCCGACACACATTCTCTTTTTTCTTTTCCTCCTCTTTTATTCTCCTTCTCTCATTTTCTGTGCCATTGCCTGTTGAGACCTAAAGACAGTCATTCGCTCACATTGAAGACAGACACAAAAGCCCATTCTCTTCATCAGTCTCCATTCCTGTATTGCAGGAGATTTCTTCAGCGAGCTCTAACGAGCGCTCAGCACCCACAACATGGTGAAATAGAGGTCAATGACTCTTGCATCCATCAATATTATGTTCAACATTCCATCCTGATGCCCAAGGCATTTTATACACAAATGGAAGAAATATGAATGCTGCTCGAAATAATCACTGTGAAACTCAGGAGTGTGAAGGAGATGGCTGGAATTGTTTTATTGATTTGGCTGTAAAGGTATGAGCAGTGCTGCACCATGTGTTGCCACATTGATGGATGAGACGCCGTGGCCCCAATCCAGAATAAAGAACATATCCCTGTTTTAGGTAAAGGTGGTAGAAGGCGGAACGAAATCGAGATGGCAGCTCTAAACGTGCCTGACAGCGTTCATCATGCTGCCTTTGTCTTACAAAGACAGGCCACCGATCGTATACCCATCGTCTGCCCACCCAGTGCACAGAGGAAAGCCCCGCTTGCATTTCAATCATACTGACAGCGGTTACAGTGTGATCCCAAAGGTATTCAATGCGTTTTGGTATCGGCAATCTGTGCATTAACAAAATGACATGGCTGCGAACGAAGCGGCTACAAAGCGACAACGCCACGCTTCTGTCATGCCGCCTCTCGCCTCATTAATTTAAATCATAGAGTATCAGTTCAATTAGATAAGCATTCATCTGCCATAGATTGTGATCTTAATTCTCGCCGGGGCTCTGCCGGTGAGTCACACAGTTTTGAACTTGAGAGTTAGTCGTGGATTGGTAGCGAGATGGAATTTTCTCTCTCACAAGGCAGAGGAGTCACTTCCATTACCCATCTCCCTCAATTAGGCTCTGAGGTAGTGCGCAGCTCCGGGCGTCGAGGCCCTGACCGGCTCTCCTGGGGAAAGCAACTGTTAAGTGCTTCAAAGTTGTTCTTAGTAAATAAGATGATGAAACAGCCCAGGCTGAATCGGGGAGGATGGCAGAGTAATAAATGAAAGCAGTAAACAGAATCTGATGAGATTATCCTAAGATAATAGTCTAGAAGGCTAACTCAGAATTGCATTGCTGTTCATATTTGAATATATATTGAGTTTCTCAGTGCACGGTAATCTCTCTATTGACTTCTTTTTTTATTGCACAATGGAAAGCCACAGCCCCTGAACTTTTCCGACAAATGCGAGTTATTGTCACCATCAGGCAATTTGGCGATCAAGCGGTGTCTCTTATTTAAAGAGGGAGGAGGTAATTACGGGAATGGCGGATAAATAATTTGTGCAGATTTAAACAGCCGCGCAGACAATGAAGAGATGAGGCAGGCCCCCTGCCAGGAGCTATGGAGAGAGAGAAAAATCCTCTTAGCTTATTCCTGGATATACTGTACGTGACCAACGATCTCCTCGACCGCTTTGCCTTGTCATCATTCAACGTGTCAACGTTACAATTATTTCTTAACCGATTCGGAGGCCCAAGCACAAAGGTAAAGCTGTTATGCGTAATAGGAACAAATTAAACCGATGAAAATGAAATCGAAATGTCTCCTTTCAGTTCTCTTTGGCATTGTGCACCCCTCTCATTTAATGCAGTCTTATCGCACGGGCATGAAGAACAGCATATTCAATAATGACAATTTATAGAGACTGCCGCTGCCTCTGCTATACCTATGGCCCAGATTCTATCAGTTTATCGTAAGAGTCGTCCTTTACGCGTTACAGTATATGTGCAGCTAATTCACCTTCGTGTCTTCCGTGAAATACTAAGACTGTGATAACCATGCACCAGCATCTGTCAATCACAGCACGGGACAAATCTGTCAGAAATTAAATTAAATAAGACGAGAAAGCAGAAATAAGGGAACGAATATACACCACGCAGATGTTTCCAACACTGTTTGTGCTCATAAAAACGAGAACGGAATAATCCCATTAGTGACCTGGTTGGAAGCAAGAGGCACTGTGGAAACAAATGGCATGTTGCCAATTTTAATTTGTGTAAACTTATAGGGCTGCGCCCGAGGAGACCTGGATGAACGGTAACCCATTACTGATATTGTGTTGGAGGCTCATAAATAACCATAAATGTTGCCAAGGAGGAATCTCTAATCCACTGTATGGAACTGTCCATCTTTCTAGCCTCTGTCCTCTTCCTGTCCCCTTGCTCTCATTTGCACCTAAAGTGGGGTGCTGTGTGTTAACACGCAGGGCCCTACAAGGTGGCCTATTTTGTAATGTGTTGGGTATTTAATGCATGAGGGAATAGCGTCGTGGCTTGAGGAGCGGCACCAAAAGAAAAAAATTAAATAAATAAAAAAGTGGGGCTCTATGGTGTCCCTTCGATGAAAAGGATTAAAGTCTGCTGGTACATTTCATTTCAGTCAAGTGCTATTTCTCTGGAGGTCTAAAAAGCGATTTTAAAAAATCCAAATGCTAAACTCCCCAAACATGATGTGTTTTGCTCGAAGGACGGCTGTCAGCTAATAAACATCCCAGGGCTATTAGTTCATAATTTTGGCACTTATGGTGGGGGAAAAAATGTTCAGATGACACTGCTGATGATGAAATGATAAAAAGGCCGCATGCATAAAAACACCCTAATAAACATTGCAAGGTGCTAAGAAATTGGAATGTCAGGGCAGGATGGAATACATATTAAACATCATGTCTCACGGCACTTCAAAGCAGCAGGGATGTAGTTACACAGAGGTCACCTATGACAAGTCCTTTAGTCTCCCTGCCTGATGCAGCTCTGTGGGGGCTGCTGCTAACCCAATTTATGTAGACTGTCACTGGGATTTTGCAGCGGTGACTGCTATCACACTGATCTACACTAGCCTCCTGCTGCTCACGAGGAAAAAAAAGGGAGATATTTTCTTGTCATACGGTTGTCAGATGTCACAGTTGCCAAGGACCTTGCAGTCGACTAATGCCTTTCAAGTTCTCGACCTCATGCCAGGGATCAGGTAAGTCCGGGAGAGGTCTCATGCTAAACTTATCAGCAGTGACTGCTAAGAGGCATGAGATTGACTACTGTGATTGCATTTCATATCAAAGGCAGGGCACAGTTAGAGTGGACTACTTAATACAATGGGGTTAACGACGAGGGAATTCACATGCTATCCGACGGCAGTATATATCTGTCAGATCTGTAGGAGGATTAAGAAGTAACTAAGGTGATAATGACACAGATATGGATGCAGGAGTGGGTTTATTGTTTTTACTCCATTTCGTTTCAAATAAAGTGGAGTTCGGGGAGTGTTGCAAGACACGGAACGTAAAAAGGTACGATAAAATTTGGTGGCTGCATCCGAAATCACACATATATAGTAGGCAAAAAAACAATATGGTAATAGAGTAGTATGTCCAAATTCACAGTATTCATAAATTAGTAGGCAAAAAGTCCACAGATAAACTACTATTTCCGGCAAGATTCTGATGTATGCATCTGATGGACACTTTACTATCCCATGAAGCCACGGGAAAGGATTGGTGAATGACAGTGAAGTGAATCAACTGATGCTGGTAGGTCACAAAATAATGACAACATGACAAATGTGGAACACCCATTCATGCTATATAGAAAATGTGTTTGAAATGATCTTTATTTCAACATTTTTAATCTGCAGAACACATATACTGCCATTTATATAAATGAGTTAAAGTAGTTTATAAATCCACAACGGTCCATGAACTGTATAAATTAATGTTAAGTACAAAGAGTCCAGTTGTTAAAACCCACTTTCTGGGTTGTAACTGTAATTGGCCATTTTAAATTGCATGCATGCACTTTGATAATCTAATTTAACTATTACATTTAATAATTTATACAATAATTATTTAATACAAATAATTGATAAAAACAATTAAAATTTATTTAAAATGATTTCAATAATAACTATAAATTATTATTTTATTAATAAAATAATTATTTATCATTTATATATATATTTTTTTGATAACTTTAAGTTTTTAATTCAAATTGGTAAATATAAGCACTCTCACAATTGTGTCAAATAAGCCTATTCCTCTGTCATATGTGTAATATGAATGCTTATTTTCGGCTTTTTTATGTAAATGCTTGTTGTTTTTGCAGCCCTATCTCTCATCTCAGAGGGTGGTGGTCCTGTTTGACAGCTATTTCACCTCTGTAGCTCATTTTTAATTGGTCAAACTGATGGTGTTGCAACAATCCTTGGTCTATATTACATATATGACATATTATAAAAAACAGTAGGACCTGGTCCGTGTACAATGCGTTCATTTGTTTTTCGATTTGATATTGAAAGTAGAAAACTTTCACCACAGTGCGGTGTGTGTCAAAGCAGTCCTTAGTCCGGTTGTTTGATGAGAGAGAGATTATTCGTAAGAAATGCTTTAGGAATCCGTCCAACTAGCGGAGGACTATTATTCTGTTGTTGCACAGAACCGTGGAAGAACTGAAAGCAGCACAAGTTGATCTTTGGTTGACCAATCAGCAGAAAGGGGCGTTTAATGCACGGCAACATGTGGAAATCGAATATTCAAGCCGTTTATCCATTTTCTACCCCTGAGCCTAAAAACATAAAATCAAACCGAATTCTCCTTTTTTCATTTTTTTGAAAAAAAAAAAAAAAAAAACGAATACAGTTTTCTAATTGTTCTACTTTCAAGATTTAATCGAAAAACGCAACATACACGGACCGGCTCTTATTTAAGTTGAACAGAATGCATTAAATTTATAATGTAAAAGAAACAGGTGACTATACAGAACAGAACTTTCAGACCGAATGCATAGCTCAACATTTGTCACTTAACTAGATCGACTTGTGGTGCAGAAAAGCTGTAGGATTTTGTGCATCGCTTTCGAGTTGTTTACACTAAACCTCTGAGCCAAAGTCAGGCTCAGTGGTGTGAACTTGAGAAGGATCACAAGGATGACTGTGGCACAGGCGCGTGGAGTGACAGATGCAGTCATTTACATGGCACCACGTGGATACCGTCCACTGACTACCACTCGCGCGCTCTCCGTTGCCCGTTCTGCCTCTCTCCGCGTGCAATCGGTTTACCTCCACTGAGAAAACAGGAGGCACTTTTCCTTTGCGATTTCGCTGCCCGACCACAATGAAATCTTGGCAGCTAATTGCAGTCGTGGGAGATGCCCTTCAGGTAAGCCACATGAGCGGTGGGGAGAAAGGAAAATGAGCGCGTTGTTTAGAGGAGGATTTTGAACGCGAAATCGTGGGATGTTTTCAGTGCGCCGGCGTTAAATCTTCAGCCGACACGTTTTTCTTCTCTTTCGACTCTCGCTTGAGCCTTATTGCAACATCAAAGGTTAGTGGTGACATCTCAACAGCTTGGCTTGTATTCTTGCATCTTGATGCACGCCTGAGGTTTGTGGCGTTGAGGGATATTTCTCAGGGACTTGAGAGAGACAGGTGCTTTCTGCATGGCATGTGTTTGGGTACAGGCATGCTCCGAGATCTCCCGAGTTAAGGAATGGTCCATATCTCATGCTCTCTCTTTAATGGTCGATGCCAGTACACTGATACCATTTCTAAAGGACTTTGCGAGCGACGGAAACCAGATCTTAACGATCACAAAGTTATGCTTGCACCAGTTTACCTGCTTGAGATCAGTAGGATTTAAATGTTACAGCGTTATTTCCAAGGACTTCGCTGGTTCACCTGCGACTGAAAAGTTCAGGTTATGATAGTGCATCTTCTCACAGTGAGATCAAAAAATGCATCTGTGCTTGATAGTCTGAGTCAAATTGTAAGGAAGAAGACTGCATTGCAAACGTACCTGACGCTGAAATATGAAATAGGGTTACAAAGAAGATGACAGAAACAATAACACCTTTCAGGTTGTCACTTGGAGACGGACTGATGACCGCTTTCTCACTGCCTTATGCTGTGGGAATAGAGTAGTCTTTCGTGGACGTGGGAGAAGTCGCTTAGTCACAAACTGACTGTTTTGAGCACTGAACTTCTGATATGCAGCCCTCATTACATATTGAGATTAAAAAGCTTTAGAAATGTACATTTCATATACAATACCTAGTAGTATGTTAGTGTAGTAGCAATGTGTGGACCATTCGTAGTGCTTTTCAATTTGAAATACATTTTTTAAATCATAGATTTGACAGGTAAGACTGATATTCTGTGTGATTATTATTATTATTGAATATAATACAGCATTTTTTTTCAGATAATCATTACTGTTATTTCAGTTGAGTTACGATTCACACAGGCATTTGTAGACACACAGACCATGGGTTCTGTTTTACGAGAGCGATTGTAACTTCCAGTTTAATCAGGCTCTGGTTTATTTGAAGCAGCCTGGAGAAGAGGTCTTAACCTTTCCTAGGTTAACAGCAGAGACACTTGTAATACTTCACTCGAGTGGTTTACCCTGACTATTTCCACTGTCACCAATGCATGGTCAGGGAGCTGTCTCATTTAAAACCTTTAAGACAAAGTAGATATCATTTTGGCTCGAAAATAGTGCATTATCTTGCACCATGTCTGAGTTTCACAGTGTCAGTAGAATACAGTCATGATCTATGTTTATGTCCTTCATTTGCTTAAAGCAGCCATGTTTGACTCTTAAACAAAGCACTGT
>NW_015629044.1:440018-458177 GCF_001515625.1 Sinocyclocheilus rhinocerous
ATATATATATATATACGACAGTTAATCACCTGAAACCATATTTTTTTTGCTCAGTACACAGCAGTTCATCGTGACAGAGGGGGCATTTTGTGTTTAACTAACACTAATAGTGTAATAAGGTAATTAAGAATCTGCTATTTTCGTTTTGTTAGCCATGTAGGCACATGATCACTTGAACCTACAATTTTGACTCGTAATTATAATGCTTAATGGCCAGCTGCAATAAAGGAGTTCTTCCTGCATCCTGCATAGTATATGGCAAAAGAGTTAACCATTCTGGAGTCAATGGTTAAAATCATGGTTTTCCACAGAGGAATATGCACAAAAAACAACAGCTGAGCCCGTAGGTGGTCCTACACAATGCCGATGTTTTTTTTTTTAACAACAAATGGAGACTGAATCACTATGGCTATGACACAGTGCCAACAAATGGAAGAAAATGTGCCAAGATCCATGGCACAACAATATGTCAAAACGCTCTGTATGGTTTCTCAATGCCTCAGATGATTTATGGTGTTATTTTCCACACCAAATGAATTTGGCACTAATAGATGAACTTTTAAACGCTTTCCTGAGAAATTCTGTAGCTATAACACTCTCAGTGAGTTACGATTCACACAGGCATTTGTAGACACACAGACCATGGGTTCTGTTTTACGAGAGCGATTGTAACTTCCAGTTTAATCAGGCTCTGGTTTATTTGAAGCAGCCTGGAGAAGAGGTCTTAACCTTTCCTAGGTTAACAGCAGAGACACTTGTAATACTTCACTCGAGTGGTTTACCCTGACTATTTCCACTGTCACCAATGCATGGTCAGGGAGCTGTCTCATTTAAAACCTTTAAGACAAAGTAGATATCATTTTGGCTCGAAAATAGTGCATTATCTTGCACCATGTCTGAGTTTCACAGTGTCAGTAGAATACAGTCATGATCTATGTTTATGTCCTTCATTTGCTTAAAGCAGCCATGTTTGACTCTTAAACAAAGCACTGTGCTATGACAGTGCCAACAAATGGAAGAAAATGTGCCAAGATCCATGGCACAACAATATGTCAAAACGCTCTGTATGGTTTCTCAATGCCTCAGATGATTTATGGTGTTATTTTCCACACCAAATGAATTTGGCACTAATAGATGAACTTTTAAACGCTTTCCTGAGAAATTCTGTAGCTATAACACTCTCAGTGTTTTGAACGAGGGGGAAAAAGGTTCTGATTGGCAGCATTCGTTTTGTGTGATTTTTCAATTTATTTTCTACGTTTATATGCCACAAAGTAATAACTGTATGCCTACTGCATAGCATGTAGGAACAACCTTTGTGACAGTCTGGTGAAGGAATTTGGTCACTGAATAAAATAGACATACCAGAAAGACAAGCTCAATTTCAAGATCCATTTCCTTCAAATATAGTCTACTTTGACCACTACTATCAGACGATTTTTAAGCGGCTACCAGAGGAACATACTTAAAGGAAGGACATTACAGAGTGGTGCAAATTATAAGGCATGATTAAATGCTGTCAGTCAAATTCTTAACTGGCCAGTCAGGACGCTTGGCTCTTTTTGACCAGACAGTATTGAAATTATAATGATGCTTCTAACTGTTCCTGAAACTATGATTTTGTCTTGTCTTGCTTTCTGAACTGGCTCTTTACCTGCCAGTTTTTCATAAGATTTCCAAATACAATTTTTCCTTTTACTTTTTTTCCCCTACCAGGCTGTTATCTTAATGAAGTATTCGTTTTTAAGTTAAAAAAGCTCCCGAAGAAGCTAGAGCAATATTTTAGGTGGCAAATGCTTTGTTTGGTGGTATTATGAATGTAGACAATGACACTTTTTTTTTTTCATTCTTTGCAGAAGAAGACCTTGAAGTTGTTCCTTCTAAATTGTAGTCTGTTCATTGTGACTTTTCTTAAATAATTTTTGGTTTCTGTAAAGTCAGATTTCATTAACACAACATAATTCTGTTACTGGCTTGCCCATTTAATTTATTCAACCAATTCGGTACCAGACATTTGAGCTTGTAGGCTGTTTCACAATGCTAAATTTTATATGGGCCGTGGAGAAATATGGAAGATTATATGAAACAATAGCATGTTATGGGGGAGAAAAGACATTAGTTAATCCTGCAAAGGGATGATACATGAAAAAATGATTAATTGTCCTTTTAATTTGGATACTTTTGTCACATTTTTATTCTTTATGCTTACATTAATTTCCAGAGAGAACATGACAGATAAGTTTAACATTGACAGTGACTGCTATCATTGACTTCCGCACAAAACTGTTTAACCTTCTCTATTAAAGTGTAAAGGTTTCTCAAGCAGTCTGTTTCAGAATGCATTCTAGACAGCATTCATCGAATCTGGTCTTTTTTAGCAGTGCATGATGGAGATTTAAAAGCACAGACATGTGATGAATCTCATTAACCAACCAAGAAGCCTAGTGCTGGGCGATAAGCAAGTGATTTATTGTGTAATCCCAGAGGGCGAACTGTAACTGCAGTTTCAAGAAGAAAGTATCCATGTTGGTTGTTTGTTGTCCTGGGTTATTAAGGGTTTCCAGAGCAATCGATGCTGCTGCTTGTAGATGGTCTGTGAATGAAGAAGACTAGCAGAATAGCTGGTTAATAGCCTCAGGGAGGGAGATGTTGATTAGCCAGGAGTAGAAACCAGTTTATTGGAATGTAATGGAGTATGTTGGCCCTCATGGCAATGGATTTCAGGATAATCTGTTTTTAATCCCGACTCTGTTTGCATTGATAAACAGGCATTCGTAAATCTTAATTGGCCATGGATTGTAGTGCTCAAAACCATTAGTATTTAGCACCTGCATCATCCGCTTAAGACAAAACCCCCAGCACATAGTATCTCAGCTGTAGATCTCATGCTGGCACAGTTATTTGTGTTGACATTTTTTATGTAATTGAAAGTACGTTCACGGTGGGCAGAGCAATGCTGCATCTCTATATTGCTAACTATTTAGAGAGGATAAAGGGATGAAGATGTGGTGATGCCTTTCAAAGGTGCTTGTTTTAATCAGTGTTAAGCGAAATCATAAATGGCCAAACATAACAGTGATTTAATTAGACCTAAGTGGAAATTGCTCGGTGTGGTGCAAGATTATATCTCCCCTGCAGAATCCTATCCCCTTTGGATCGTTTGTAATGCCTGTTAAAAAAAAAATTATCACATTATCACAATCTCTTCTTCTAGATGATTAAAATAGCCTTTCTGGTTATCCTTTGGTAGCACTGAACAATTTGGTGGATCCAACCCTCTACAATGCGAGTAAATCACTCGCATATGCGACTAAATCTTTACTCTGGGCGACTAAATGATGTCTAATATTAGCTACTGGCTAATAAATTCTCAGATTTTACTCACCAGTGTGTGAGTTGGAGGCTAAGTATAAGTTAAGCACAGATATATTTTCACTCACAGAACACTTTGACTGAGCGCTTCAGAGTTCTCTCTCAGTCAAGCGAACTGTGCTATTTTTCAGTTCATCTCTATGGATGCGCAGCGCACCTGTATTTCGCTTACCGTAAACTTTAGTGTGAAGGCGCACGACTCGCCGTCACTTTGCTTTTTTCTCACACGCAAAGAGAGAGACAGAGTGAGAGAGTCTTACATACCATGCAGAATTGATGCACTATATGTAAACGATATTCTTTGTTGTATTTTCCTGTCAAAATAATGGAGTTCTTCAGATTTTAAGTTTTTTTCAGATTTTTTTTTACAGTAACACAGAATGACCAAAAAAGCACCACCACCAGTCCTAAGTTTAGTTAAACTGACTAATATAAAATGACATATCCATATATGGTTACCAAGTTTTAATTCAAATTACTAAAGTTATTGGAATGTTCACATTTATCATGTAAATGATACTTGATTATCATAATATCATATTATAATGCTTGACTGACTGATGTTAAGAGTGTACTTTCAGATATTTAAAAAGCTGTGCCATTTTACAAACATTGTACATGTTTGTAAAAAAAAAAAAATATATATGTATATATATATAATATACATATCCATATATAGTTTATCAGACTGGCGAGTAAACGAAAAAATTTACTAGCCAATGGCGATTCAATTGCCAAGGTGTCCGTAGAGGGTTGGGATCAGAACAATCATTCATTTATTAATTGAACATTTAATTTACATGAAATCGTCAAATTGCTACTCCATAGCAATCGCACACAACAAACCAAAATACAGAATAATTAGAACAATCAGTAACGCGCAATAAATAACAGTGTCATATCTATACACATTTTTCCCAGAACGTTCTTGTGACCTGGTAGCAACACTTCCACGGCCCGGTACTGGGTCGCGACCCGGTGGTTGGGGACCTCTGGTCTATAGGACGTTTCCTATCAGATGTCAAATAGACGTTTAGAAGATGTTTATGATTTAGAATGCATGTAAAACTGACGTCTGAACGATGTCTATCAGATGTTTGTACACAGCAGATGCTTTCCAGATGAAGCGATCTTTAATGGACATCTTGCAGACGTATGTGTGCTATCTGGGATGTTGAGCATTGTGGTGGTTCCCCTACGGTTTATTTGGCCTTACACATATTACCAATTGCATACTTTGTGTCGTCTTGACTCACAGTGAACTTCCACGCCGACGACTTGTTTACATGCGGATGTGAGCCTTACTTTGACGTCAAAACGGACCAGCGTGGAATCGGCAAGATGTGAGACTGACCAGTCTCACCAGTCTGGGCCGATCATGCGGAAAATCATCTGATTTCGGTTCCTGGCCGGTCGACCGTTGCATCTCTTCTTTTAAAGTATATTTCAATTTTAATCACGTAATAACATTAAAGATTGTTGTGGTTTACAAGTAAGGTAAGGGTAAATGTGTATTTGCAAATACATACAAATGTGTGTAATCTAAGCTATCAGGCTAATCGGGTATATGTATGCTATGCAGTAGACTAACTAAAACCGACATTAATTGTCATATTTTAACAACAAATATTTTTGAATGTGTTTTTCTTATTTTCTGCTAAGATAGCAGGTTAATTGGCTTTTGATATGCTAAGCTATTAGGCTAACTGGCTAACTTGGGAGCTTGAAAAAAAAGTTTATTTATAGCTTAATTGTCAAATTAGTGTAGTTAAAGCAACATATACATGATTGTTTATATTGTCACAAAATGTAAACTCTAATATCACATAGCTCTATATATGAAGTTGTATTTAGAAGTGTATCTTAACTTTAACCACATACTTACAGTACTTAGGAAAAGCAATATATACTATATAGTAAGTCTCTACTTGAGTTGTTTATATTGTTGCAAAATGTAAACAATATTATCACCCAGCTCTAATCTGCTAAATGTGACCATAAAGCATTATATATTAAGAAATTAAGATACTAATATATTATAAACATTAACATCATGGTTCACTGTAAAGCTGCTTTAAAACCATGTGTATTGTTAAAAGCGCTATACAAATATGACTTACTTGAGTTGACACTGCGTGGTTCTGTAGGATTTTCCCAATAAACATTTTTTTTCAGCTTTGAGATCCTGCGAGGTGACCAAATCTTGCCTGAATGAGTCATTGATAAATGCTTTCATCACTGTTGATATTTGTAAATATATTTGATGTGTTACAATGTACAGATTAGAAATGTGGCTTTACAGGTCAATAGCTCGGGAGTGGTTGAGTGAAGAAAAACACGCCGCCGCAATGACCTTCAGTCTCTACGTACATGACATTCGCTGACGGCATTAGCGGCATGCTTAACATCTCCTTTAATTTGTGTTTGTTTTGTATATGATTTAATTGGCTCCATGCATCCGTCTAGGCTTTTGTATTTGAGAAAGCGTTACTAGTCATGTCAGTCTTCATGGACATCAAGAGCTCATAGCTGAATGTTGGGCATTTTGTCCTTAGGTGCTCTAAGGCTGGGGCCTGCTGGTGATGATAACAGTGATAATTCAAAGTGATTTCGCACAGCATGGTTTTGTCAGACCAGTCACCAACACCCTGTGGCACGGCTACACGCTCGTGTGTCTTAAATATGCCAGAGGCTTTACCGTGCTGTGGTACACCAAGCCTTACTCATAGGTCAGATGAGTCATTGTTTTACTTTTACTTTTTCGTTTACACCGTAACGCAATCTGAAAGCTTTTTTTGGGAAGCATGATAATGGATTGAGGCTACTCTACCTCTTATTTTAGACATCAGGCCGATCGCATGAGGGGCTCTCGAGCTTTGTATTCAGTGGAAGTACAGTGCAATACGTCAGGCTAACTCTGCGCATAGTGCTGAGGCATGCTTTTTTTACAGTTTTTTTGCATAATTATTTTCAGACTCCACTTATTCAACATAGAGGAATCCACAAATTGTTAAATCACCCTGAGCCATAGCGAACCATCGCTGAACTCTAGAATCAGCACTCCCTCGGTTCTCATCTACCTGGAAATGTTTATTTTTTTCTCCTTTTTATTATTTTCTTATTTCTACCCCCTCTCCTTTTTAAATGCTGACTTTTCACATGCGGCGTGCCAATTATTTCACGCTGTCTACGCGGCCTTGCATTCTCTCCTTATCGCAAATGGATGAAAAGTCTTCAGCTGGTTATCAAAATGCTAATGCGCTTGAAAGGAAACATTAGTCTTCCCCAGTAAAATGTTATTAAATGTGGTCTATTTAATCTTGTAAAAGTGCCGCTATCTCTTCAGGATTTCCAGATGTTTGCGCTTTGCCCGTACCGTCCGTCTTCATTCCGATGCAGGGGGTGGTGGCTGGAGATGCCGGAGTGAAAATTGCCTATTGTTCTCGATCTTTTTAAGTGAAAGCTCTAAAAGAGAAGAATCTTTATGTTAAACAGGTATTCTGAATGTGAGGAAAACCAGTTCAGGTGTTAGACTGAAAAGGAAGGGGGCGGCTGTGTGTAGACAGACTAGCGCAAGCAATAAGTAAAGTTTATTTTGTAATATATGGGCAGTGTAAAGCTGCATTTTCCCGAGTGCAAAACAAACACTCCATCTGTCTGTCATCAGTATTGCTATGACAGCCTGAATATATAGTTCGCCCGTGAAGGCAAATCACGCTTTTACCTCCGTTTGCAGAAGTATAAATGGTCATGAACCATTGACGTGGCTTTGTTTGCTTTGTCAAAATAGAGATGAAAATGTTCCTGCCCATTAAAAGTGCATTGAACAATTGCTTTTGCATATTCTCTTAATGACATTAGTTTCTCATCAGCATGCACTATACACTTAAGTCATTTGAAATCACATTTCCCCTTGGAGTTGGGATTTGGCACCGCACCAAATGAGGGATTGGGCCGTGCTGGTAAACGGTGTTAAGATTCTGTCCTGACCTTTGATTAAACCTCTCCTGCGGGCTCTGCCTATGTTGCTGTCAGACAGACGTTTGCAGGATTCACAGGATTATGAGATATTATGCAGATGGCATTCCTTAAGACAACATACATTTTCTGTTCAAAAAGCACCGGCGAGGCTGGAATAGCTTGGCATTTTTGCCGCTGTGATTGACATTGGGGTGAGAGATGTGTCTTGAAGGGTTCAAGCTGTTGTTGCTTGTTGTGATTGGCTCATCAAAGACCCTCATGAACGGCTACAGTAGTTTGTATGTCTGTGAGTGCTTTGAGAGCCAGATGTTGGCGTTATCCGTGACATGCTTTTCAGCTGGTACTTGGAGATCACAGATGATATCAGGTGGATATTAACTCTAATGTGCTCAGCCATTTCTCCATGAAGCCTTACATTTCAGGTCCCACTAGACATCATCCCATCTGTTGAAATTGTGCTGTGTGGATTATTATCCAGCAGTTTGACATGAATCAGGTTTTCCTCTAGTGCTCCTGGTCACATGTTCTGAGTTATTTTTATCATGCTTTTTTCCCAATATTTTCTCCTCAATTTTTTTTTTTTGGTGCCTGAAAGACGACGTGTTCCTCCAACCCCTGTTTGGACGGCTGTTAAACCCTTTGAGATGAGATTCTTTTTCATCAGAGGTTTTGTGATGTATTCTAAATCTGCTTCTTTGGCTTCATCCTCATCCACGTTGAGCCGCGCAGGTCGCTCCCGAATCTCTTTGGGTTTGGCGTGCATGGTGAGGTTTTGATGTTTATTTTGCCATGGGCGACGGGAGCCTGTGCCAGAACAGAATTGGCAGTGTATCAGCCAGAATGAATGTTATGCAACCTGTGACAACTCAGAGGACTGTGTTGGTGTGAAATATCAATATGCACAATACAACAGCACATAAAACGCCACATGGCAGTGTAAACAGAAACAAACTGTGTCAGGGAGATAGTGAAGATAATCCCGACATCTATGGATGAAAATGGGATTCGCAAAGGTGACCGATCAAGAGATGCATGTGGAACGCAACGCTAGACCTCTTGGTTTACATCCAACTTGTGGTACAGGCTGTTCCTTTGGCATCGACGTGGCTGTATTTCAGGTTTTATGGTATGTTTGTTGCGCTTGTCATCATTTTATGCTGCGTGGTCTTCTCTGTGAGGGGGAAAATGCTCAGAAAAGCCATTGATGTGGATTATAATTTTAATGCCCCACAGATTTCATTTGTTTATTTTATTAAGTTAATGAATATCATAACAAGGGATTTCTAATCCTCACAGCGACCGTTCCTGCCTTTTCGGAGAGAATTTCGGATGAACCTTTTTATCTCTAATACACAGCACGTGGGGCTTCATAACAGCCCGCCGAGACACCGGCACTCATTTTCTCTCAGGTGAGCCTTTAATTGCATCTTCCTTACTCGGTGACATCTTTCCCATCATGGTGGGCTGCTCTCCTATGCGAATAGACTCGCACTTACTTAATAAGTGGAACGGTGGCAGCTGTCATTGCATGCCTTATTATTACTGAAAAAGACTTTCTAGTCCTTAAAGATCCGCTGACTATCGGCCTTGCTTTGATTTAGCGAATATTGCAGCTGCTAGACATCGTCTTACAGCCATTTTAGCAGACCGTTGGCCCCAGCGTAGGGAATCCACTTCCAGTGGAGGAAAACAGCTCTTAATTGCCCTCCATAAACTGCCTGGCTGCTGCAAAACAAAAATCAATTTTTTTCCTCCAGAATGATTTTGGGGTGTAATGGTGAGCATCTGACAGCCAACTTTTGGCTGTCTGTATGAAAGGTCACCGTCGATGGACTTCTGTCACGTTGATGCGTCGCAGGGGATGCGCAGGCTATATGTACTCTAATCTGGGAACACCCCGCTGAGAGGAGCTCAGCTACTGTATCGCTTCCTCTTGTTGCAGCTCAATGCACATTCACAGAGTTCCTAAATTGAGATTAATAATGCCATCTACAGCTGGAGTTTACGGACAGCGATTTCCGCCCCTCCTCTCCCCACCTTCAAACTCAAAGTCCAGCAGACTTCCATTTGAAAAGATATAGAATGGGCACAGGGAATATTAATATTCTTTACAGACCACAAGCATCATCAATTTTCCAGACTTGTTTGTATACATTGACTCTTTGACATTCAAACCCAAGGTATCCTCCCCCACCAGCGCAGAATGAGCGGACAGCATGTGTGCGAGAGAGTGCGTGGGCAAAGTGTCATGGCTGCGCAGTGCCAAGAACAGCTCCCCACATTGTTAACAGTGTTCACTGTCTGCAGACGTCTGCCTGGCTGTGGAGCTCATGAAGCTTAGGACACTGTCGTGAAGGACAAGCACAACTTCCATGAAGCACAAAGCCGCTTTTCCTTTCACGTCTTTTCTTCATTCATTGTAAAGCAGTTTTTTATTATTTAAATTTATTTTTGTAATGGCAAAGCTGAATTTTCAGCAGCCATTACTTCAGTCATATGATCCTTCAGGAATCATTCTTATATTTGGTGATCAAGGAACATTTATTATCAATGTTGAAAACAGTAGTGCTGCTTAATATTTCTGTGGAAGCCATGATTGTGGAAACTCTTTTTTTCAGGATTATTTGATGAAATGCCAAAATAATCAAAAATAGTCAAAAGTTCAAAATAACCGCATTTATTTGAAATAGATGTTTTTTTTGTATAACAATAGTAAAGTATGTCTTTACTGTTCATTTTGATCAGTTTATGCTATTTAATGCTCAATACAACTATTAATTTCTTTAAAAAATATCTGTCTGTCTGTCTTTCTGTCTGTCTGTCTATCTATCCTATGTATAATCAAGTTCAAATAGCACTTTTTCATTCTATGTGCTATTAATGTGAATCTGAGACATTTGAAAAACAAACAAAACAAAACAATTATTTCTTCTATTTTTTTTCTGTTTTTTTGTTGTTGTAGTGATCATAAGCCAGATGCAGAGCTGCAACTCACGGTGCATGCTTTTAAAAACTCTTTTCCCCCCCAATCCACTCATTTTAAATATCAACACAATTCTCACAGGCTTTCATAGTCACGTTCATTAAAATGGCATTTAACTGTGGAAGTCAAATCACCTTCATAGACTGTAAAATCCTTGAAATTCTTGGAAAATGAGAAACAATGAAATCTTGAGATTTGTGGAGAATAAAAGCTTCCCTCAACACTGCATCAGTGACTTGGCTTATTTCATCCGTGCCTCATTCTCTCCCACTATTTCATTTGTTTCACTTCCAAGGACTTTTGAAATAACATTGCCAATTGGTTTTTCCGGATAATTATAATCCAAATTAACCACCACATGATGTGTCAGTGTTTTCCTGAAATTTGGTGGCTATGCTTAAATCTAGTTTGCAGTGGTTAAATGTCAAAAATTCCAGGTATTAATGAATATGTTAAGCTTCTCTGTTCTGGTGACTTATTTCATTGTTTCATTAAGTAATTCAGCACACTTTTGGAAGGGTAAACCAAAAGTGATCAGAAGCACAATAAGCTACAGACGCTTGTGTGTAGCTGGTATGTTTTCATTCAAGCTTGTATGTTTTCAGTTAAATCCCAGCTCTCTGTACATGATGACAGCAAAGTTTTAAAAGGAAACCATTTGCTGCCGTCTGGCTCGCTGATGGCGATAGCAGCAGTGGTGTATCAGTTGACTAATTGGAGAGGCTGTTCTCGCAGTGTTCTCTGCAGAGCCTGTTGTTTTGCTCATTTGGTGTGACAAATAGCAAGCCTGTGGAGGATGCAAGGCCTGGGTGCTGTTCTGACCTATGACATCTCATTTGTTTCTGATAAATGGCCGTTTTCTGGAGGTGCATGGTTCACTTGAGAGGCAATTGCCAGGTATGAGTCGCCTTCTTCTGTACCATCAGAAAAAGCCATGGCCTTCCAAGACTTGGCCAGAAAGTGTTGCTTTACTGGTTGCTCTTGCAGCACGATGTCAAGCAGCTCCTGGTGTAATAGTTAGATGTGATCATTATGGCAGCTGTATTCATATTCTTTATGAGAATTTAGTTTAAAAAACATGTAGAATGCATATTTAGATTGGCTCCTGCACATGTGTTTCACCATCATTAGCTTTGGGTAGTTGCAGGCAGCGTTTTTCAGGCTTCTTTTTGTCTTTATTCGTCATCATCATGCCAGAAATGTGAAGGTTTTTGTTCAAAAATTTTATAAAGCATTGTGTTCCATGAAAGAGGCCCAATATCTCTTCTTACAAAGGAACTGAAGAAAATTATGACGTTAGTCTTGATTATCTATTTTTATCCACCGACAGCGCTGATATTTTTAGTTCTAATTTGTGTTTTATAGGTTTAACAAAGCAAAATCTGAAAATACTGTCATCATTTACTCACGCTCATATTGTTCCACACCTGTATTTCTTTCACAAAAGAAGAAATTTTGGATAATGTACTGGTCAATGATTTTCATGAAGTTACAATAATTGTGGACTGAAGTATTCAGCGGCATAAAAGTGTCCATATTACATTCAATACTTTCCAAGTCTTCTGACACTTTATGTGTGTAATTTAAGTAAAAATTACATAAGGTTTTAACATCCACCAAGGTCGTCTTTGGCAAGTGAGAAGAAACTATGGTATATCAAAAAAAAAAATAATAATAATAATTTTTTCTTCAGTAAATCAGAAATTAGTCAGTTCTGATTGATTCATTCACAAATTGAACAGACCAGGGGCCAGATTCATTAAAATAATAATAATAATGAAAATAAGAAAGAAGTTCAGAATGTTCCTTAGTGCAATTGATAGTTTTCATGTGATGTCACACCCTTACAGGAACGCCCACATGGAGAGCAAAACAAGGCTGGGATTTTTTTAATTCCTTGAAGCACCCCGTAGGATACAAAAACCAGTGGTTTAAGTCATAGTAAACAGTTGTCTTTTGTGCGACTATTGTGTCCTCCGACTTACTGATGACTCCAGGGTCATGAATGAAGAAGACACCAGTATTAAACCTTACACTTGCCTCCTTAAACCTGGCAGGGGCAGCGGTTGCTGTTTATGTAAATGTTTTCCTCGTATAAAGGAGGCCATTCGTCGTCTGCCGTCTGGGGCTGAGCATGTATGTGTGGAGATAAGGATGTTTCGGGTGGGACTCGTCTGAGCCAGACAGAGAGGGAGAGAGAAACTGCTTGTTGGAAGATAAACAGGGCTAATTAGAATATGCATTTGTTCAGTAATTCTGTCCATAATTGAGATATTTTAATCTTTGAACATGCCAGCTATTTAGAAAAGTCAGCCGTGGCTTCCCGCGTCGATCTGAAACATACTGTGTAAACGCGGCTTGACACGCTGGCAACGTACCAACAGGACAAGGAAAACACTTTTTTTGGATTAGCGCCCCTTTCCACTAACAACACAACTACACGGCATTTGCAGCAAATCATTTAGACACAAGCACCCTTTGTCCAAAAAGTGGAGGCAATCCACTCTTTTTCCCTTTTTTTTTTTTTGATGGGCTTTGTTTCCTGTATGTTTGGATATGATTGCTTGGCAATAAATTTGAACAGGCCGTGGTTTTACAGGGATACAGCAGCTCCCTGGTGTAATCACCCCTCTAATCTACAGAACAAACTCCAGCGCGGCTCTATAAGTCGATAGCACTTCAGGCAGTGGAACAGGAAGTCTCCTGCCGCTCTGCTGAGAGATAAAGGCACCGATAGGAGACATGCAGTACAGTGCAGCCATTGTGTTAGATCAAGATGTGCCTCCTGAACTGATGGGTGCTGTGAATTCTGATTCCACCTCTCTGCCGTCTCAGGACGAGATATGTAGATGGCCTATAGAGAGACGGTGGTGACTAAATGAATATGAAAATGAGCTCAGGGAATGGATTGCTATTCAGCTGTCTTTTAGGTCTCTGGTGGTGGATGGGGCTGTTGCTGCCCATGTTTTTGAATCACGAGAATAAAAATGAGATTGTGTGTATATGTATAAGGGATTCAAAGCAATTTGTATGTGCCTTCTGGCTCTTTTAATATTTATGTATTTATGTATTCTAGATATGCTTTAAAATGTCACTGCATTTTTATGGTGAATTTCTGGCAATAGCCTAAAAAAATTAAACATATCTTTATGTGAATAGTAACTATAAATATTTAATATTTTATTTGTAAAAACAATTACTGTTAAATACTGGTAAATATTGTGGTTTCCAGGAAATCCATAAAAATACAGTGCCTTTTTAGGGATTAAGTGACACTAAAATAATATAATAAATATCAAATAAACAACAAATTTAACAAAACACCATAATGTGCATAACTTGGAATGTAAATAAGACACACAACTATTTAAATAAAATATTATTAAATATGATGTCACACAATGACTTGTGGGAATGCCGCTTCACTTTTTTCCTATAAATTATTCATAAGAAATTATAATATGTATTTATGATGAATTATAAGATGTTATAATAAGAAATTGCATACATTACATGTATGAAATATTGTACCATATTCAGACTTTTAATTTCCAAAAGATTTTTTACAGTAAAATTAAATGTATTGCCCTGCTAATTGTAATATATTTTTAACCATTTTTTTTTACAAAAGTTTTTTTTATTAATAAGTTATTTATTTTCTGTAAGAATAGTTTTTATTACAGTGAACAGTTTTTACAACATTAAATTTAATATATTAATATAATTTTAATTAAAAAAATCCAATAAGCAGCCAAGACCATTTTTATTTTTAGTACCTGACTGTTGAAGCAATACTAATAATAATAAAAACATAGGGTTTAATATGGCCCAGAATATTATTCTTTATTGTCATAGTACTGAAGTATCCATATACCGCTTGCATATCCCTGCCAATTAAAAAGTCTACAGGCAGTTGTCTCTCTGGTGTACTTCAGAAATCAAAGATTCGTGTTTCTGTGTATTCTGACATTAAAGGCATGTAATGTAATTATAAATGGATGCATATTATGAATAGGAACATCGGGAATGTAACAAAGTCTATTTTTAGATATTGTTTCATACTCAGCATGTACCTTTTAACATATGCCTGTCGCCCTGAAGGAGACATCAGAGAACGGCTCCCTCCTTTCCATTTGCTCTCCTTAATGCAATACGTGTTAGGCATCAGTATTCGGTTTTTGGCATGTACAGCTCGCTCTCGTGATCCGCCGTAATAGAGGGGGTTTGTGGCACTGCTAAGCACGCTGGATGCAGCAGTTTTCATAAATAAGCTGCGTGCTGTTTAAAGAGCAGCTCTAGGTTGCTTTGCCTCTCATTACGGCTCACGTTTTAAATGGGGTTTAGGATGAAATTCTGTCTGCTTAACCCCAACGAAATTACGAACACTTTACTAGAAAGACGTCAGGGAGATAAAACGGTCCTTGGGAAATGGCAAGCAATTAAAAGTATATTAGCTGTCAAGGCCAAAAATAATTAAAGCTCTCAGACCATTGTGTTTTAGAAAATAGCTGCAGGCAGCAATCATAAGAGGTGCAGACTGAGTCAAAAGTCACCGCATACATGAAATGTTCAGCCGTGGCCCGGCTACAGTACAGCCAAAAATAAGCAGCCATCAAAGCTTCCCTTTTTGATTTGGCGCTTCTCATTTTCTGCGTAATGCCATTTTTTCCACTGTGCTTCACGCAAGCGTATCACATTACAGCATTTAGAAATGAGATTGGATCTGCGTATTTAATCACACCAATGCAATTAGTTGGTAGGAACAGAGCGAATGGAATTGGAACCAGTCAAAACGCTCCCCCCGTTGCTGGATATGGATCCGGGTGTGCAGAGACCCCCAGAAAACATCATATCGCAGGCAGCAGGACTTCCATCCAAAGGACAAAAACTGATATTGTAGTGAAATTAAAGGATCTTTCCTGGGTATTGCGTGGTCCAATAAACATGACCTCAGAGATGAAGGCTTGAACGCGGGGATGTGCTGCAGTGCGCCGTAGTACACAGGTTTAAACTCACATACGTTCACGCGGTGGCCTTGTGTCAGCCGGTGACTGTGGTCCATCACACTTCTAGACAAATCTCTGCGGGCTCGATGTGCTCAAAGGCAGTTCTTTCCACTTTAACAGGATTTGCACAGATGAGACGAGTGCTCACCAAGCACCACAGAAACATTATATGCCCCCTCCGGGATGCCGGATAGATGCAACTTTTATCTCTTTTCTAATAGTGCTGGGCGGTATACCGGTTCATACCGAATACCGGTTTTTATTTTTGTTATGATATGAATTTTGAAAATACCACAATACCGGTATATGTCACTTAAACAACGTTCGGAACGCGACACTGTTTGAAAGGGGTGTTGCACTGTGGTGAGGGAACAGCTTGTATGTGTTACTAAGCGTCGAAACTGAAGCTGTAGAACTAATAGAACGTGATGACACAGAAGAACTCATCCACAATATCCACATTGGCCACACGTCACTTCACTCAATTCACTTAATTCCGCATGTACATTAAAAAATAAACAGTTGATAACTTTATCAAAAAGGGAAAGGTGGGACCTCCAGTTCTCTAGCCACCATACTGAGCATTGGAATTTCTTGCTGGGCGGTATACCGGTTCATACCGAATACCGGTTTTTATTTTTGTTATGATATGAATTTTGAAAATACCGCAATACCGGTATATGTCACTTAAACAACGTTCGGAACGCGACACTGTTTGAAAGGGGTGTTGTACTGTGGTGAGGGAACAGCTTGTATGTGTTACTAAGCGTCGAAACTGAAGCTGTAGAACTAATAGAACGTGATGACACAGAAGAACTCATCCACAATATCCACATTGACCGCCACAAATATCCACCGCCCCCTGCCATCAGCTCCCGCTTGGTCTGGCAGGAATTGCCGGTGGGGGGAGTGAATGTACAGCGCTCTCTTCCACCCTTAATACCACGACTGAGGTGAGACCCTTGAACAAGGCACCGAACCCCCAACTGCTCCCCGGGTGCCGCAGCAATATGGCTGCCCACCACTCTGGGTGTGTGTTCACGGTGTGTGTGTGTGTGTTCACTACTGTGTGTGTGCGCACTTGGATGGGTTAAATGCAGAGCACAACTTGGCCACACGTCACTTCACTCAATTCACTTAATTCCGCATGTACATTAAAGAATAAACAGGTGATAACTTTATCAAAAAGGGAAAGGTGGGACCTCCAGTTCTCTAGCCACCATACTGAGCATTGGAATTTCTCCCATTTATGTTTCTAACTCTCCACCTTACACTGTGATATATTTTATAGATTAGTGATTTTATAATGTGCTAGACTAGCATGAGGGTCTCTTGATTCTTGATGAGTTCCTTACAGTGTTAATTTTGACTGGCATTTTTTATTTAGTCTTAGTCTTTATCTTGAGACAAAAATGCTTAATATTCTTAGTCACATTTTAGTCATTAGAGTCTTTCATAGTTTTAGTCGACGAAAAGTCATTGCATTTTTGTCAACTTTTAGTCATTACTTTTAGTCAAACTGCAATTACCAACATTTATTTCGGTAGCTATTTTATATGTAGTCTTCAAACAAAAGTAGTCATTCATTCTTCTCTCTTTAGACCAAATCAGTTAAGCTTGAGAAATTTGAATCAAGGATTGAATTTGGAAAAACTGGAATAAATGATGATAATTTTATTTTTATTTTTGGTAGAGATACAAATTAAACAAATTTTTTTTTAGATACAGTAGGTTTACTTAACAAGTTTACATTTATTTAACATCTTTTGTTGGTTAACATTAATGACACAGATAGTAGGTATTTAATTAGTAATGCTGGCCATTTAAGACGGAAGGTATGCCTGTAATACTGACACACATTCAGTTTACGTTCACTTAAGCCATAACCGACTATATTTACGTGAGATACTCACACGATAGACATTTGGACTGCTGTGTGTGTATTTGAGCACTGAGAACTGATCGTGCGCTGTATATGCGAACTGAAGAAGTGGAGCGTGCGCGAGAGAGAGCACTTCTATCAGCGCGATTCCGCCTATCCCGCCTTCACTAACGTTAAGTTAATCGACAACGAATTGTGACTCCCGGGAAAAACGGGACGTCTGGTCACCCTATCTCTAACCTTTCAGGTGCTGAGGCCATTGTTTCAGATCACTAGTTCGCGTTTTGGTAGCCTATCCGTCCACTGCGGCTGCCACACTGAGACTAGATATGCAAACGCCCCTTATCCGATTGCAATCCAATGACAGGGACGCACATTTTGAAAGACAAGACAGTTAACTTAGCTTATAGGATATATTTTGTAGGGCTGGGTTTTGACACAAATTTCACGATTCGATTCGATTCGATCCTCATTCACAAGCTTGCGATTCGATTCAATTACCAAATTTATTTTGGATATATATCAGGTACAGTACATGCCAAATTTTCTCAAGGAAAAAAAATCTCTCATTAAAGCTGTAAAATATACATGAGAGTCAGTTGGTACAACATTACTATAATATTGAAGGTTAAAATTAATGAAGTTTTTACAATAATAAAGTTACAGTTACATATTAATATTTCTACTTCAATTCGTTTTTTTTTTTTTAAATAAACATTTAAATGGTGGCTGTCATAAAAACTTGATGGATTTATTCAAACATAAATTAAACATTGAAGAACAGTAAAAATTATAATGAATATGTTATATGGTGCATATATTAAGCAAAATGCCCCTCTCTACAGTTTATTTTTCTATCTGACTAGTGAGTTCATGGTCACCGAATAAGTTTTTTTTCTGAGGTAAATGTGACGTTACGTGACATTGTTTACAAG